>NC_079485.1:17346231-17481231 GCF_026230105.1 Diorhabda sublineata | reverse complement strand
ACGAAAAAGAGAATTTTTAGAAATGGTTCACATTCATAAGAAGGAAGCTATTGATGATAAAAAAGATCTAAATAACTTAAGTAAAATTTATAGCTCTATTTTGTAAATTCTAATAAATTCAATATATTTGAGATATGGACACCAAGGAAAAATTAATTTTTCTTATTGGAACAAAGTTCTAATTTGACTTTATCCTTATTTTGATATTCATGATGAAAGTTATCTCTAAATCAATAAATAAGCAAATTGTCAGTGTCAATATCATGCTTTGTTAAAGGCTTAAAGAAAAGTCGAAACGTCAAAATTTATCTTTCTTTTAAAAAGTATCAAAAAAAACTAATTTTGAAACAGAAGAGACTTAAAATCAAGAACATTTAGATGCATTAATATATCAAAAAGTCTAAGAAATAAGAAATTGGAGAAATTTATACATATACATGTTCATATTACATATACATATACATATTCATATTACATATACATATACATATACATATACATATACATATATATATATATATATATATATATATATATATATATAATACAATAATAATTTGATTTGTTGCTGAATTGATGGAATCTTCAGATATAGGAATTCCGGAAAATGAGGTTTTCGGTTGCGGTGTGTTTGATATTCTCGCTGAGAGATTAATTTTTGTCGAATTGTTCAAGGAATTCGTCTAGATCGAAATCGTGGGGATCAGGAGGCTCGGCACAAATAGAAGAATTTGAAAGTGCGTTGACCTGTACTCTGGAAGACAGTCGGCTACCTAGTTTTCTTTGCCTTTACGGTATTTTACATCGAAATTGTAATCTTCCAGTTTCAGTATCCATCGGGCTAACCGAGATGTGGGGTCTTTAATTTTGCAAATCCATACTAGAGGATTGTGGTCGCTTTCGACAGTGAATTTTTGACCATACAAATACGGGCGGAAATGTTTACAGGAATCTAAGATTGCCAGAAGTTCTCTTTCGATAGTTGAATAATTTTGCTCGGCGGAGTTCAAAGTTCGGGAGTAATACGAAATGGGATGGTTGTTTTATGATAATACAGAGCCAGTGGCAATATTGGAAGCGTCGGTTGTCAAAACAAAAGGTTTTGAAAAATCTGGGTACTGCAGAACTGGGGCATTGCATAAGAGTTGTTTGCACTTCTCAAAACATTTTTTGTAATTAACATTCGTTGGGTCTATGTTAGCTCCTTTACGAGTGTATTGAGAAAAGGGTGATGTTATTCTTGCGAAATTTGGGATGAATCTTCTTTAATACCCAATGAGTCCTAAGAATGATCTCACTTCTCTCACAGTCTTTGGAATAGGGAAGTTCTAAATGCCCTCTATTTTACTAGGAACGGGCGTAATGCCTTCAAGAGTCACAATAAGAACAAGGAAAGCGACTTTCAGAATGTTTCAAAGATTGCAGTAATGTGAATCAAGTGTTCTTAAAGGGACTTAGAGAAAATGATGACGTCGTCCATATAGACGAAAAAAAATTTGTAGAGAAAAGGTCGGAGAATGTTATCCATCAATTTTTCGACAGTGGAAGGTCCGTTTTTAAGACCAAATGGCATTCGTAAAAACTCGTAGTGACCATGGGGTACGGAAAAAGCTGTTTTTGCGATTGAATTTGGGTGGACTTGAAGCCTTGGGCTAGACCAAGGGTAGTAAAATATGAAGCTTTTCCTAGATTATCTAAAATGTCTTCTATATTGGGAAGATTATACTTATTTTCAACAGTGCTTTCGTTTAGTTTGCGGTAGTCAAAAAGCATACGGATTTTTGTATTTTTTGTATATTTTTGTACAACCCAAACTGGGGCGGAATAAGGAGACATTGATGGTCTAATAATTTTTTTTTGTCGAGTAATTGATTAATCTGTCTGGAAATTTCTTCATGCATTGCTTTCGGATGTCGGAAGCCTTCGACGTAAATTGGGTTTTCGTCTTTTGTTATTATTCGAGCTTATTGGTCGAAGTAAAAGTTAAATCGGAATTATCGTCATAAAAAATATCCTTATATTTATTACAGAGCTTCAAATTTTTTTCCTTCTCTTCTTGTTTCAAATGCTGAGTACGAATTAATGAAGGATCGAATTTACTTGGACCGTTACATAATTTCGTATTTATCTAAATGCTCGACATGTATAGGTTCTAAGGTCAAAGGAGTTGGTAAATAGATATCGTTAATGTAACCGTTTGTAGCAGTATGAATAGATTCAGGATTATTTCCAAAAGAATTGCTGTTAGATGGTATGGTTATTACCAAAAGTATTATAAGGCTGAGATCTATTAAAGCTCTGGTTATTTCTATGGGGGTGGTTATTTTGGATTCTATTTATGGGAGAAATAGGGATATTTGTAGAAGAGTTATTTCGTGGGGGACTTGAGTTAATAATAGGGTTCCGCGTGAAAGTTTGATTAAGTCTATTGTGGTTTGAACGAATGGAATTTTGTTTCGATTTTTGGATAGAGGGTAGTTTCTATTTTGTTGACTCCTCAAAAAGTTCATATATAATTGTTGATTTTTATGATTATCGTAGGAGATACATTTTTGCAAGGCTTCATCGAGAGAATTTATTTGAAAATGTGATAAATATTCACAATATGGCTCGTTCATACCAGCGCAAAACTTTTGGAGAGCAATATTTTTAAAGTATGGGGTTTTAAAATTTACAGTTTCTATATTATCATTAAGCGCTATGTGTTGCAAATAATTTGAATTATTAGAGATTCTTTGGTGATATTGGTCTTAGATCTCATTATCGTACTGAACTATTGTATTTAGTTAGTAATGCTGGACGTGCATCAGTCCAAAGTGTTAAATTTGAGTAGTTTAAGAAATCTCTAGGTTCACCTTTTATACGAGAAATAATATTGGCATTTAATATGAGTTCTTGAGGTTGAGTGGGATTCTGTGACCGAAGGAACGTAATTAAGTTATCTACCGATTTTACAAATGTTGAAAGATTATCTTTCGAACTAAATTCAGGTAAAGTATATATATATACATATACATACATATACATATACATAAGCATATACATATACATATACATATACATATACATATACATATACATATACATATACATATACATATACATATACATATACATATACATATACATATACATATACATATACATATACATATACATATACATATACATATACATATACATATACATATACATATACATATACATATACATATACATATACATAATATACATATACATATACATAATATACATATACATATACATATACATATACATATATAGAGGGTAGGAGTCAAATAAAATAAGCTCCCGTGGACAAAACTCCCCTTTAATGGGTTGGTCACACTAACTGACCTAGTAAGATGATCGTTCCCTACTGTAACTCACTGGGAGTGACCGGAACCTGTATCGTAGTTTCCGACGATGCAGGCCACGGCTGATGTGAGCTTGCTCTGCTGAGGTGTAAGTTGCAGCAGTGGATCAGGAGCCAGCCACTTCAGGCCTTGATCAGAAACTTCAAAATAAGAGTCAAAACGGGGCTCACGCCCAGCAAGCAGCTATCGTAGCAAGCGCTGAGATGAAGAGGGCACAAGCGCTGGAACGCCTTGAAAAGCTTAGTAGCGAGCTGCATAAGTTTGTTAAGTATATACATATACATATACATATACATATACATATACATATACATATACATATACATATACATATACATATACATATACATATACATATACATATACATATACATATACATATACATATACATATACATATACATATACATATACATATACATATACATATACATATACATATACATATACATATACATTTACATATACATATACATATACATATACATATACATATACATATACATATACATATACATATACATATACATATACATATACATATACATATACATATACATATACATATACATATACATATACATATACATATACATATACATATACATATACATATACATATACATATACATATACATATACATATACATATACATTATACATATACATATACATATACATTTACATATACATATACATATACATATACATATACATATACATATACATATACATATACATATACATATACATATACATATACATATACATATACATATACATATACATATACATATACATATGCATATTCATATACATATACATATACATATACATATACATATACATATACATATACATATACATATACATATACATATACATATACATATACATATACATATACATATACATATACATATACATATACATATACTTATACATACACATATACATATAAAAATACATATACATATACATATACATATACATATACATATACATATACATATACATATACATATACATATACATATACATATACATATACATATACATATACATATACATATACATATACATATACATATACATATACTTATACATACACATATACATATAAAAATACATATACATATATAGAGGGTAGGAGTCAAATAAAATAAGCTCCCGTGGACAAAACTCCCCTTTAATGGGTTGGTCACACTAACTGACCTAGTAAGATGATCGTTCCCTGCTGTAACTCAGTGGGAGTGACCGGAACCTGTATCGTTGTTTCCAACGATGCAGGCCACGGCTGATGTGAGCCACTTCAGGCCTTAATCAGAATCTTCAAAATAAGAGTCAAAACGGGGCTCACGCCCAGCAAGCAGCTATAGTAGCAAGCGCTGAGATGAAGAGGGCACAAGCGCTGGAACGCCTTGAAAAGCTTAGTAGCGAGCTGCATAAGTTTGTTAAGTCTAAAGTCAACATCCACAAATGACCAAGACGAAGACAATCGGCGTAGTCACCGCCCTTCAAAGGTTCAGAGCACAACTCCCAATGTCACACCGAAGAAGAGCAGACAGGAGACAAAAGCGACACTAGTGTTTGGCAAGAGGAAAGACCGAAGCCCTCCCGACCCAATGGTCAACCAAGTATAGAAGAAAAAGGACATAAAACCAAGTCCTCCGAAAGAGGGGGTGGCACAGAGTGCCAAAAATAAGGAGGTTGACGCGTGGCAAAAAGTCCAATCGAAGAATGAAAAGAGAAGGCAGGAGGAGGATCACCTCTCAGAGCAATCGCCAAAGGAGCCACGGCTGGAACCTAAGCGGAAAAAATTGCGCAAATGGATCAGACCTGACGCGCTGATAATCCGCTCGGCTGAAAAAGAGAAGTACGCCGAGATATTGCGCCGC
Organism: Diorhabda sublineata; assembly: GCF_026230105.1. Taxonomy (NCBI): domain Eukaryota; kingdom Metazoa; phylum Arthropoda; class Insecta; order Coleoptera; family Chrysomelidae; genus Diorhabda; species Diorhabda sublineata. The sequence continues at coordinate 17,475,956 of NC_079485.1, read as the reverse complement.
TTAAAGTGTGATGTCCCAGCAGACCAGGTTCGCAATACCGAGAAGATCCGCAGGACGACCACCGGAGATATGCTGATCATGTTGTCAAGGAAAAGTGCTGACAAAGGCTAAGCCTTGCAGAGGACCATCACGGGAATTCTTCAAGACAATGCTAAGGTAGTCTGTAGAGGTCCACAGGAGACCATAGAGATTCGAGACATCGACGAAGACACGACGAAGAAAGATCAGGACATACTTCTAGAAGGGAGAAAAATCAGATGTGGACAAGAAGGGCACCGTATCGCGGACTGTAAAAATTCTAAAAATTTTGCTGAGTAGCAAGGAGCAAAGGACGTGGCTCATAATGCCGGCACCTACAGATGCCCGGTATTTCAGGAGGCGCACCAGATGTTGACGAACAAACAATCATGAGGATACTGCAGCTCAATCACAACCATTGTGAGGCAGCTCACCTGCTCATGCAATCTGTGCGAGAATTAGAGCTTGACTTGGTACTGATAGCAGAGCTATATACACACCTAAGTACCCAATCCTGGGAATCTGACAACACATCCAAAGCTGTCATCTGGTCATGTGGCAAGCTCTCTTTCCCAAATGCAGTCATCTTACCGCCCACTTTGCATGCTAGATACAGCGGGTAAGATATTTGAACGCATAATTCACCAGAGAATTAAAGCAGTAGTCGACCCACTCCTGGCAGACAATCAGTATGGATTCCGGAAAGGACGATCAACCCTGGACGCAATCAAACTAGTTGTTGATACGGCCAAGGAAGCAATCGCAGGAACCAGATGGAAGGGTGGAACGAAGAAGTATTGCCTGGTGGCGACTCTAGACATCAGAAACGCCTTCAGCTCTGCCAATTGGGAATGCATCATGCAGGCCCTCCAAGAGAAGAATGTACCAGAATACCTTCTTAAGATCGTAGCAAGCTACTTTGAAAACAGGGTTCTGAAGTATGACTCGATGAACAGTCCGAGGGAGTATCATATTATTGGAGGTGTACCATGAGTAGGTTAAGTTCTAGGCCCGCTCCTGTGGAATATTATGTTTAACGGTCTATTAAGACTAACTCTGCCAAGAAACGTCAAACTCGTAGCATATGCAGATGACGTAGTCATAGTGATCGTTGCCAAACACCTTGACGAGATAAACCATATATTCGATCTCACTTTTGAGTGCGTTAACCGGTGGATGGACGCAGTGAACCTGCAACTGGCGCAACACAAGACCGAGGCAGTTCTCATTACCAGCTGAAAGTGGTAGAGACCATTAAGCTGAAAGTCGGCGAACAAGAAATAACATCACAACCTTATATCCGATATTTGGGAGTGACGCTTGATGCCCGACTCAATTTCAAGCATCAAGTGGAACATGACAGTGCCAACGCGTCAGTAGTGAGGGCTAATCCCGCACGAATGATGCCGAACGTCGGAGACACAAAGCAGAGCAGGAGGCTATTATTGTCATCAATAGACACATCGGTGCTCACTTACGGAATATCCATTTGGGCCGACGCACTAAAGACGCAAGAATCATGGAGAAAGGCTGAACCAGTATATCGACTGAGTGCCCTACGAGTAGCTGGCGCCTTCCGCACATTATCAGAGGAAGCAGTGTGTGTTATTTCCGGTACTATGCCTCTTAGAGTTCTAGCTGAGGAAAGACGGAACCTATATCAACGAAAAAGGTCAACCACACTAAGCCCTGAAGAACTTAGAAGGGAAGAACGGCAACATAGCATCGCAAGATAGCAACAGGAGTGGAATGCTGCAGAGAAAGGTCGGTGGACGTACCGTTTCATACATCGGATTGATGTGTGGTTCAACCGGAGTCACGGTGAGATCAACTATTATTTAACGCAGATGTTATCAGGACTCGGATGTTACCGGAAGTATTTCGGAAGATTCTGAAAAAGAGAACGCAACCAGAGTCAATAGTAGAAGCAATGTTGTCAAAAGGTGCCTGAAATGCCACAAGCACTTTTGCTACAAAACTGCTTACAGAGTTGCGATCCATTGAGAAGAAAAGAGCGAAAGACAGAACCCATTATCATATAAAAATCTTCAGGGGTTGCCATTGTCTCTTTGCGTTAACAGTTGTCCCTATCACAAACAAATTTGAGTTGCTGCAGGTTTTGTAATGAAAATCAACATAAAACAACATACTTTATCCAGGGTGCTTGATTAGTGTGATAAAGTTCAATGTCCTCCTTGTCCTTTGAGATATCAATTTAAAAATTTAAGGTGTTCCAGAATGTTATGCCATATCAAAATCACATTTTTTTCAAACAAAACACCCTTTATTTTATTTCATATTTGGAAACAGTTCAGCTAAAAATTTGAAATTTGAAATAGAATGAAAAAATACAGAATGATTTCCGGAATATTTCTGTAAAAATGCTAGATGTTTATGATGGTAATTTCGAACACCTAGTGTGATAATCAAGACGTGTACTCTTGCTGTAGTTAATAGGTTAGTTTTCATTGTTCAGTTCCTATCATTTATTTGTGATATTTTTCTTTTTATTTGCAATTCAACCTCTACAGTTACAAACAGCAATGATGATAAAATGTCAGTTTTTGACAAATAAATCATAGCCAAATCACAATTAATTGTTAAATTATTAGTAATAGGCACATAATCATTGTTTTGCATAGAAAAATCAATATTTCTCAAGAACTTATCGTCTTAGGTATAGGGAATGATTGATTAAACCGGAAGTGTGTTGGGGTTACTCTTTGCTAATCACATGAAATGCCGGGTGATTTATTTAAAAAAACAGAGAAAATAATATTTATAAACCTTGATTACCCGGCAGGAGACTCTTCGGGCTTATTTGAACGTCTGAAGATTGGTAATTTAATATTAACAAATGAAACAACAAACTGCAAATATTTTATTAGGAAAATGAGAAAATAGAATAGAGCTCAATGTTCTATGGAGAAAAAAATAACAACTGAAACAGGAAGTAAAAAAATTACATTCCAGGCAAAACTAACACTCAATCAGAATCAGTAGACATAATTTTTACAACAAAACATACGATCCAATCTCAGTAAATGTAATAGAAGTACCATATGGAAACATAGCTCAATATATAGGATTGAACTGAATGAAATACTAAGCTGAAGAAGTAGCATGTGAAACAGAAAAGGAAAGAACTAGCCAAAAAATATAGGAAGATGTATTGGATTGTGGCCATAATATGCTGAATATCAACATATAATAAATTTCTCATATACAAGTTCATTTTAAAACCCATCTGGATAAACGGACTACAGCTATGAGTCTGTGCTAGATCAACCAACAAAATTTGAAATTTTAGTTATATGGAATACTCAATTAAAAAAAAAGTATGATGGTGTTACTAACATAAAATACAGGATGATTCATCTGCAAAAACGCAGAAAATAATGTATTCATATTTTTATTCACTCTGTATCAGATTCAACGAGTATTAACGAAATAAATAATTTTTAATAATATTCGATTGCTTTTGCTACACTTTGTTTCAATTTTTCCTGCATTATACAGGGTATTTACTTTATCACAACTCTATGGAAAATTTGTTTCAACTTTGTAAAATCCCCTTCAAATCACATGACAATTCTATATTATTCTAATAGGGAAGTCAAGACCAAATATGCAATAAAATAGAGTGTGTTTCGTCCAAAAAAATGACATGACGAAGAAAAGAGAAGTAACTGACTACATTGAAATATCTCATTCGAATCATAAAGACTTCATAGAATTATTAACTGATTCTTGTCTGAAGAACAAAAATTTTAACACTACTCAATTGTAACAGATTATAATCTACCCATCAATATTACAGAATTTCGGTTGGTGGATTCTGAGTTATAATTAGTTTAAAACTTAGTATTATTGGATTATGGAGAGAAGTAAATTTTATTTCGAACTACCGCGATTCTGCCGATTGCGATTATTCAACGAATCACCGTGTATATGGCACTTGAAAAATATACAGCAAATTGATGTTTCGCATAATGTTGTATAGAAAACATTGAAAAAGCTGGTGGTCCCAAATTTCATCTCCCGTGTTTATATCTAGGTGTTCTTGATTTTAGGTCTCTTCTGTTTTAAAATTAGTTTTTTTTTTTCGATAATTTTTAAAAGAAAGACAAAGTTTGACGTTTCTACTTTTCTTTAAGTTTTTATCAAAATATGATATTGACACTGACAATTTGCTTATTTATATTGATCTATAGATCACCTTCATCATGAATATCAAAATAAGGATAAAATCAACTTGGAACTTAGTTCCAATAAGAAAAATTAATTTTTCCTGGGCTCCTACATCTCAAATATATAGCAGTAATCAATTAAATTATTTGTAATTGTATTTTTGGTGTTTCGGATTTTAATTTAGTGAAATATTTGGATAATATATTATGTCCTTATGAATTATGACTTATACTAATATCATATTTATTGAAATAATTCAATTTTATCAGCTAAGAAGCTAGAGCCTTCAAAATAAAATGGTTTTCTTTCTAAATGACATACGATCTCAGGAGTTATTTCAATCTTTAGATGGAACGAAGTCTTAACTAAAAAAATAAGACTATAGAAGGAAATAGCAAACAAAAAAAACTGGATCGCGACAAAAAAAATAACGAAATCGGAATATTACGAAAAGGCTCGTTAGTAACGTTTTTATTAATTGAACAAATTGAATTGCATCTGCATAATTGAGATCTCTTGAATAAAATAATGTTATTACATATAACGTTACTGAGAGCTCACATAAGTTCTTATCGAAATACTAGGATTAGAAAACTGTCAAAAGTTAAACCTAAAAAAATCAGGACTAGAGCTGATAAACACAAGCAGAGATTTCAGCAATTTCTAGAAGAAGTACAATTCACATCCAGGTATGATTAAAGTATTTTTTGTAGGTGGAAGATTTACGACATCCTTTTGTTTGAGAGGTAATATTTTCAACATAAAACCATGAACTTTTCTTTGTTTTGTCGCTGTGATGAGAAGAAAGAACTTGACCAACCCTCTTTGATTCGGACAAAACAAATAACCACAGTTTATGAATTGTAACAATAATTAATTTATATTTCTAAAATAAGAGAAACTAATTAATATAACTAATACAATCTTCAAATTTAGAAGATATATAAGATTAGTTCACAATTAACAATTATCTCTTTTATGTCACACATACACTAGTTTCTCTTATTGCTAGAACTAAGCACAATCAACTACACTTGAGAGAAATCAAAATAGCTGTTTGTAATTCACTTATTGTGCTTAGAGAACTTTCAAATGAAATAAATTTGAAAATCAACACTTAAAGTGCAATAAGCTCAGCTTTGAATGAAAACATAAATTGCACTGAAGACTTGTGTTTCGCTACTTCAAAAACATCTTTATCATGTGAGAAGTTGGTAACTGAAAAACCAAAATCATTGATACGGAAAAACAAAAAGAACATGGGATTCTGATATGTTTTGAAAACAATGAAATTTCTTGAAAGTGCGAATTTAATGAATATAGTTTACCAATTAAGTGAAATTGGATTCGGAGGGTACATTGATGATATTAAAATTTTAAAACTGAATAATTTTTCAAATTAAATATTATCAAAAAAATGTGATATTTTAAATGGACAGTTACATATACATATACAATATTCAAAGTGCCTTAAACATTGCAAACAAAAAAAGCCATTCTTTCGTCTAATAATGTTTTAAACTTTTAATAATTTACTTTTTTGATTCATTTTGCATTGAAAATTGGAATTCAAACAATATTCCACTAATAATAAGACGACGGAATCAAGAACCTGTCTTCAAAACTTTCGACACTAAAACTCAAGAGGTTTATTGGGTTTTTGTTCGATTACAAAGGAATTAAGGGAATACATGTAGAAATATAACGCCAATAGACTGCAGATTCGCATTCTCACGATTAATCTTCAATTTGACATCTTTACTTTCATATACAGATTCTATGTAACATTCAAGTTACGAATTTTTACTCAGTTGTAGTTAGTGATGTGGGGAGGAAAATTTTCGACTATGTTTCTTCGGAAAATTTTCAATGTCAAAAAAGCAATTTTTTAGAAATTTTTTTATAGGACATGTATGAACTTTCCATTCTTTTATTAGTTTTCTTTTATTTGTCAATTTCTGTACCATTTAAACAAAAACTATAGGTTATAATTCTAACTTTGTAATCCACATGAATTAAATATTTGATTCTGTTTTACTTAAAATTTGTCCCATTGTTTAATTAATTTTATTTTAATTAATGTAAAGAATATTATGAAGTTGAAGAATAAGTTTTCACTAAACAAGTTTTTATTTCTTTTCATCAATGCTTAAGAAAAATTGAAACCAAAACTCATTCAAATAAAGAATGAAAAACAAAACCTTGCTCTTCGAGTTTCTCTGAGCTAGATGTAGAAGTAAACCATGCACTACAGCATGTAAATTTGATCTTTTTGTCATGCATTTAATTTTAAACATGAGACTTTACCAACTCAGGAATATCTCGGGTACATGGCTGTAATTTTCTCTTTTAAATTTTGCTTTCTATGTTAGCAGGCCTGGGCAAAGGTCTGGTATGTCTGCTAGTTTTGTTTGAAATAAAAGTTAAATTACGTTATTTTTCTGTCATTGCAGGTGCAAGAAACTGAAGAAAGTAAGGTTAGTCTGCCAATAGATCTCAGTGAAGCAACTCAGAAGCAGCTTCAAGCAGCTATTCAAATTCAAAGAATATCTTATCAAGATTTGTTGACAAAATGTCAGCAGAAGACAAAGAAAACGCAGACGAGACATTGGCACGTGCTATATTTGCAATTGGAACCCCACTTTCAATTACTGAAAACAAATATTGGGTGGAACACTACAAACATATTTGTCCATCAAAAAATCCGTCCGTTTAAAAAATTGCTGAATCGGAATCATTGACACTGCTCTCGGATGGATGGACTGACATACAAGGAAATCCTTTGATGAACATAATGTTTGCAACACCTCAGCCAATATTCTTAAAAGCAGTGAATACAAAATCTTCTCGTCATACTGGAAAATACGTAGCAGAAATTTTGAGAACAAAGATCGAAAGAGTAGGTCCTTCCAAAGTAATAGCTCTTGTAACTGACAATGCAAGCAGCATGAAATTAGCTTGGCAAAAGTTACGGGAACAATATCCTCACTTGATTATATTTGGTTGCCTTGCTCATGGATTAAACCTTTTGGCAAAAGATATAATAAGTTTGAATTCAATTCGAATATTGTCAAAATGCAAGGCAGTTGTCAAATTGTTTAAGAATGACCACATTGAAAATCAAACATTGAAGGCAATCCATAAAGAAGAACAAGGGAAAGAAAGTTCTATTATTTTGCCAGCAGAAACTAGATGGGGATCAGCAACAAAATTTTTTGAGAGTTTGCTGCGTAGAAAGAACTGCTTACAATCTTCAGCTATAGATGACACATTATCACTGCCTCCAAATATATGAAAGCAGATACTGGATAATGATATATTTTGGATGCAAGTTCAGACTACACACAACCTTCTTTTACTTATTTCTGCAGCAATACGGAAGTTAGAAGGTGATGCACCATCTATTTCAGAAGTTACAGTTATATTTAAGAAAATCGATGCAAAAATAATCGAGCAATTGCCTTTTTCACCCCCGACCAAAGAAGACGAAAAGTCTGTTAAATCATTTTTAACTGACAGAGACAATTTCTGTTTTCACCCAGTGCACTTAGCTGCAAATATTTTGGATCCACGATATTGTGGACAAAATTTGTCAGAAGATGATTTAATGACAGCTATTGAAACCATAATTGAAGTTGTTAAAACACTCCTGGTATCAATGAAGTTACAGTAATGTCAGATATAGCAGAATACAAAGCAAAACAAAAGCTCTGGAGTAAAGACTTTATTTGGAAAGCTGCTTGTAAAATATCTCCAAAAACTTGGTGAAAAGGTTATTGCAGTACAATAGAACTATCCTAGATAGTTCAGTTGCAGTCAGAATTTTGAATATTACCCCAACTGCCGCTTCATGTGAACGTAACTGGAAGGCATTTAGCAACATTAAAACAAAAAAGAGAAATAGATTGACAGATGAACACACTGCAAAACTAGTATCGGTTTCACAAAATCTTCATTTGTTAAGCGATGACAATGTCATGTTTATAAATTCTAATTATGATCATGATCTGTTAAACGAAAATATGGATGCAGATTTTTCACCTAGTTGTAGCAGCGATTCTGATTTAAGTCACTTTGTGCTTTCCAATTCTGAGAGTGACCTAGAAAGTTAGGACATCAACATCATAGAATATTGGTGCTTTCACAGTTAGAAAAATGTTTGCAGAAAAAATATGATCATAATCATATTATGTTTGATTTTTTCCCCTTACAAATTCTTACGTATAAATTTTGGTCATTTGTTTCGATTTTAAATACACTTTTGTAATAATACAGCTTTTTCATAAAATCATTAATAAAAAGATTCATTTTTTTTGAACAGAAATATGCGTTATTTTAGAACATACTTTTGTTATCAATTTAAAAATTCATTGATCAATTTAATAAATAAAATATGCTCCAATATTGTATTTAATTAATCACTGAGATATTATACATGCATAACAATTATTATAGAATTATTACATTTTATCTTTTCAGCTTTATACATAATTAAAAATTTATAAACCACGATTTCTATGCTTTGATAAGTATTTAATTTTGATTTTTTTGGTATGTTTTTGTTTGTTTGTTTGAAGAGGTAAAAGGGCATCATATCCATTCCATAGTTGATAAAAAGCTCCAATTTCATGTACTTGCAGCCTCTAATGAACTAGAGTTTCATTTTACAATGCCATATTAATTTAGTTGCTTGGAAAATTTTCCGGCAAACTTTTGGAAAATTTTCTGTTTCAAAATTTTCCGGAAAACCCACAACTCTAGTTGTAGTTACAAACTAAAAATTATCAACTGTAACGAAAGTGTTATTTGAAACTTTATTTTACAAACAAAAAAAGAATACAAATTAGAACTTTTTGATGTATTCGCTTCAAAAATTTAAACGGAACTCTTCAAAGAATGTTTGAAAGCAAATTTATAGGAATGAGAATATGAAAAACTCTTATAATCCTTGGAAAATGGGTAATATATCTACAGTTGTTATCTTCCATGTAAGAGTATACATGTAGCCTGGAAATATATTACTCCACTCATAAGACGGTTGTCTTATGTTGTCTGAAAACTTACCGACATCAGCCTGAAGAGGTAGCACTCATCAGTATAGTTGAGAAATGTACTTGCGCAGGCGTTGAAAGATTCTCACTCTATAATTTTATATATGTATGTTTAAATGAGTCGTTTGTAAATTTGAGTGGTCTATAAGGCAATACACCTCAAATAGTGTCTACGGAGACTGTTCTTATTCACGACCGTAAAATTTTAGGAAGCTGAATGTCCTTCTCAATATAACTGACGATGAGCGTTTGGGACGGTTAAAAACTGCGGCAACCAACAATATCGTCAAAAAAGTTCAGTTAATGGTACTGGACGGCATCGGATCAACGAAAAATGTTATCACATATGTAAATACCGGATTTGAGGAGAGAGGCGGCTACTATTATTTGTAAAGGCTAGAGAATCGCTGTATTAAATGTATACAGTAAACAGGAGATTAAAATAAAAATTATTATGGAAAAAATGTCTTGTTTTTATGTAAGGTCGGAAAATTTTTAAATAACCCTCATAAAACAAAATTCTGGGAATAATGGGAATATTTTCAGAAGTTATTTTAATTGGGGTTTTCTGTTATAGAATTTTGAAGGCTTGTATCAGTACCAATAGTGAAAAAAATGAAGTCTCATTATCTATAGACTTTCACAATGAAAATGAATCGATTTTGTCAAAAGTTGCTTCAAGGTTATCTTTCTGCATTCCTTCAAACTTCTAGATGGTAGTCGACGTTGACTTATCTTAGTGGAAGAATTTCGAGCATCGATATGACCAGAAACAGTGATGAAATGTTTTTCGTCGAAGCTGCCAAACTGGAACTTTGAAATGTTTACATTTCAAATTCTTCTACTTGCACTTGTTATTGGTTACGTACGAATTCTTCTAAACAGAGATAGTCCATATATTGTTGAATTTTCCATATATTTAATAATACACCCCTGACAACAGTAAACTTGTAGTAATTTTATTGGAGGTTGCTTATCATATATTAAGTTTGACGGTTTGACACCTTGTTGAATTTGTGCTTTTCTGAGAATAGAAATCGGAAGAATGACTTTGTTAGGAATTTGTTAACAATATAGGTAGTATGAGTAGTAAGAGAGTAAGGATAACAGAAGTCGGGAATTTTTAAATTCTATCAGAGTTATGTGAAAAACAAATAATTTAATCAACTTATTTAGAGCTATTCATGTCAATATTTTTTTCAAAGAGATATCAATTCCATGTGCGAAATGTAATATATTTTTCCGCGTAGAAAAATTTTTGATGCAAAACAATAATTGATACCATTTATTTTTCTCCCGCAAAAAAGAGTGTATTTACTTTTCACTCTATCAAGCGAAATACATATTTCTATCTTATACCAGCGTTATATTGTCTAAACATCTTCATATATTTGTGAGAAGAAAATCATATCATGTTGTCATTTGTTTGTAGCATAAACAGTAAAGTGAGAGTTTTAGTTTGTTTAAAAAGTATTGTACCGCTTGATCGATGTCAAGCCTGTAACCATTTTCTACAAAGGTCTGCTTTATAGATATGTATTATTAGCGCATAGGGTGTAGAATTGAGTTAGTAAATACCAGTCGATGGAAAATTTTGCATTTAAATACTACAATTCTTAAACTATATATGTGCATATATCTAAACAACTTAAAAATCACTGAATAAAATTTTCCAGTTACTAGCTCCATATCTCTGAACAAAATTCTAAAAATGGACATTTGACATAAGATAAAAATGAAAAAGCGACCAGCTCGTCAAAAGCGCCGCTAATACCTACAATGAAGAATTACTAAATCATTAAATGATCAGGTCGTAATTTTCTAGACAATATTGGACTAGGAAGAAGATTTATGGACGTGCACCTCTTTGACTTAGTAAACTTATGGAATAATACTAGCAGAATGAAGTGTACGCGTCAGACAGTGTAATTGTGAGTGTTGGTGTAGTGTATAAACAGTATATTCAGTATGAATATCGCCTATGGTTCCAGAAATTCCAACTAAGTTATAACGCCCATAACGACCGATGACACGATCTTTGTCCATTGGTCATTTTGATAACACCGTTTAAACTGGAATAAGCTTCTCCTGGGCAAGCGCGTCACCTCGATTTTATCAGCCAATTCAGTACAGCAATACGACACATAAAAGGAAAAGACTAAGTTGTGGCCGATACGTTCTCACGTATCGATGAAATCGAAGCAACTATCGACTAGCACCTGCCGATCTAGCAGACTATTGACGAAGAACTGGAGAATTTAATCAGGATCTTTACAACTAAAGCAAATACAAATACAAGGAATAAATGTGCTGATTCAATGCGACACACAGCAAAGCTCGCCCGTACAACACTTCAGTATTCAGAAAAGCTGCCTTTACCTCTATCTATTGCCTTTTTCTCCCAGGTACAAAAGCTGGCGTAAAGCTTTTCTCCCAGAGGTTTGTCTGGCCATAGATTAAAAAAGATTGCCAACGGAATGGTCAAGCGCTCCCACAGGATACGGTGACATTTCGACTTTCTACAACAACACCTCTCAAGCGATATGGACAAACTTTCATTATCAACGTCTGCATAAAGAAAAGTAAATAGTATCCTGACAATAACCAACCAGTCAATAGAACTCACAGCAGAGGACGAGGCACCATCTCAACATCGATTAGTACAATATTATCAAGCCAGGTTTCCGTAAACACACGAGCTCATTCACACATACATATATATACACACGGAAACACATGTATACAAACACAATTTCGTGACTTCATCACTGAAAGGAGGGTTATGTGGTGACCACGCTATAATAATCCATAAAACAGGCATCCTAGAGATTCGGCACGCGATTAATTTTACGTTTTATATATATTTTGTGTATATTGATACATAGGTTTAAGTAGTTATACAACTTCATTTTTGTGCCACCTCTTCACCATCCTCGACCCTATGACTAGAGTCCACAGTGCCACGGACAAAAAAACCACCCAAAACTATTAGTTTCTTTGCTTTTTGTCATAACACAATTAAATTGCGTTTCTTTTAGAAACATAACGCACTGATTCACATTCACAAATGTCGGTTACAATCAGAAATTAAAATGCAAAATCAGCAAAACTACACTCTTATTCGCTGTGAGGGAAGGCATGGTAGGGGAAATTAAATCGACTGAAGCGTTCGCAGTGGTCACTTTGAGTATTACGGGAGGATATCATAAACAAATCCACTTTAAAATTTTTTGTTTGTTTTAATTATAATAAATGAAATAAAAATGGGTCACCAGAGTTGTTGTGTGGTGAATTGTAAAAATACTAGCAGAAAAAGGAAGTGGAAATTTTATAAATTTCCAACCGCTACATGGAAAATAAATCAACGGAATCGGTGGATAGCTGCAGTTAAAAGGTTTAAGTAATTAGTATCATAACCTTATTGTTATCAAAAATAATAATTTGGAGTATTCTAAATCTTTGTAAAATTGTTAAGTTTAGTATAAGTAAACCATTTTTCTGGAATTCTGTTATAAAAAAGTTAAACTAAAATTTATAAATGAATAAATTTTAATATTATAAAAATGTAATGATTAAAAGAAAAATAAATGACAGTGAAAAAATTTTTATTTTTTCAAACAGTAAATTAATATTGTGATAGAATTATAAAAAATATAATTTTTAACGTTGATGGATCGTCGTAGGTTCCCAAGCCATATGATTATATTTGTAGTGATGATTTTATTGGAGGTAAAAAATCAGATGAGGAGTTGAGTCCTAGCAACATTCCAACAATATTCCCTCCAATTTACAGGTCTCCAAAAATAAATGAATCTTCGGCCGTGAACAGGTAAAAATAATATGGTAAAATTAGATCAATATTTATAACATAATAATAATAATTATTATTATTATAATTATAATTTCAGATACAAGCGTTCATTGAAACAGCGGATGAAAATAACATCACCTTCAAAATCAATTTTCGAGCCCACTTTATTAGAAGAAATGATAAATTAATATGATAATTCTCCGATTGTGTCCTTAAAAGTTGACCAAGAGTGTCAAGTTGATTTTTATTCAAACTCTGATGTCAATTCTCAAACGTTTATTTGCAATCGGTATGTTACACATGATTTGTGTCATGTGTGTGTCACGATAAAAATACATATTAGTAATAAAAAATTTGTTAATAAAGAATGTGGTACTGATCAAAAAACTTTTGCTGATAAGGAAAGTCAAGGGGATAATAAACTCTTCAATGGATTCGCATCGATCATAAAGGATCAAGGTTTCATTGATCTGGCAGGCGTATCATTCCCTAATTTTGATTTTTTATTGACTAAAATATGTACACCAACGTCACGAAAGTACATTTTATCGAAAAAAGACCGGCTATTAATTGTTTTAATGAGAATTAAAACGGGATTAACATTTTCGGCACTCAGTGTATATTTAGTGTTCACAGAACAACAATTTCAACAATTTTTCATGAGATCTTACAACATCTTGCTAGTGCGACAAGAAATTTAGTATTTTAGCCAGATATTAACGCAAGAAACTATGCCTGATTGTTTCCTACCTGATTATAATAACTCCAGGGTCATAACTAATTGCACTGAATTTCGAATAGATATTCCTACAAGTGTTGATAATCGTGTTTTTACGTACTCACAATACAAAAAGAATTTCACGGCCAAAGTTCTAATTGGCATAACTCCTGGAGGTTTTATATCCTTAAGATCTGACGTAGCTGGAGGACGGAAATCAGATTCTCAGCTTATAATAGAATCAGGGTTGATGGATTCATTGGAAGATGGTGACATTGTTTTGGCTGACAAAGGTTTTCCAGAAATTAGAACAGTGATTGACGCAAGTGGCAAGAAAGTGCAATTGGTTGTACCACCTTTTCTAGAGAAGAAAAGTGAATTTTCAAGTGAAGAAACTCAACAGACATACAGTGTTGCAAGGGTTAGAATTCACGTTGAAAGAATTATGCAGCGGTTAAGGACTTATCATATATTGCATAAAATTCCACAACATTTGTTCCACTGCATTAACGATATTTTGCATATTTGTTGTATTTTGGTAAATTTAAAGCTTCCAATTATTTCTGATAAAAAGATCCTGAAAATGAGGGAGGAAAACTATTTTATTACTGATGAAAATTGTTCATTAAGTATTTGATAATGCAAACGAAAATTTGTAAGAAATTTTAAACTTATTGTAGGCTTTTAATAAAATTAATAATTAGTCTTATTGTAATTTACAGTTATATTCTTTTCAACTTGTTTACAACTAACAAATTAGTAACTAATAATAAAATTCTTTTAAATAGACATTATTCTATCACACAATAACACTTTTTAGTTTTTACTCACTTTTACTTTTACACCATTATACACCATAGAAAATAAATTATTATATTAAAATATTTACAAGATTATTTCCAGTAAAGCTTGGTTTTTCAGATGTACTTTCATCTTCTTTATTACTAGTATCTAAATTTCAGAACTTTATTAAAAAGCTGTCAAAGTTTCGTCGATGTTTCTCAACTTCTCTCACATGTCCAGCAAGAACAATATTTTTATCCTGGGTCATAGTTTCTGGTTGAAATTTTATTTGATGGCTGATGGACTGAAATCCTGTTTTTATAATAATATACATGTTTTTGGTTTAACTAAAAATAATGAAAAAATTAATTAATTAAGCAAATATTTACTTATTCCATTGATAAAACAATTTAAAGCAACTTAACCTCATGTATGTTTACTGCATTCTGTTATATATTTTATCATTATACTTACTTGTGTTTTTGGCTTGTTCCAGCCATAAAATTTTAGTATTAAAAAGTATTAAATTGTCACATTTATTTTTGACGACTAATTTATTACTATTTATTATACTTTTATTCCAAAATTTTTCTGTTTATTATTGAAAAACGTAATAATAACATGCTCTGACAGCCTCCCGTAGTTCATATTCACTGTGGCGCTGCAGTCACATTCGGAGCGAATATTAGCCATGGATTAGTTTAATAGTTTGAATTCCTACTAATATGATTTTTTAAGTTATCTGTTTGTCTATAAATATACGTCATAATCGTATTTCTAATGAACCATAGATTTGCCGATATTGTCAATCTGTTTATCTATTTTAACTGAGTGCTGATTCATCCAAGTTATATCAATATAGGATTGAGTTCACTGTTTTATTTGGGCTGGTTTTCGTGGGTACTTTAATTTTTTATAATAAAAATTGTGCACTGTATTTTTATCATTTATTGACGACTACGTGCTACCACGTGCAGAGCTGATGGAAGACTGGCTTCCCTACCGTTATCGGTGGAACTATACAACAATGTTGCCACATATACAAAACTTTTAATAATAAAGACATCGAACTTAACATTCCACCGGTATTAGAAGAATTAAGTTCTTGCAAAAAACAAAAATAAATGTATAATCATAATATTAAATATATAAAATGAATACCTTTCAATGAAATTTATAACAAAAGTGTCAATCATTCAATGGTAAGACACATATTTTATGAACTGGACGTTTAATTTCACCACACTTTGTTTGGTGATGATTCTTCCCAGGCGCCAATCAGCAACGAAACTATGATTATCTCCCTGGACCAGGACTAAAGAACCAACGGTTAAAAGTTCAGACCCTTTGGTTTTCCATTTAAGGCGGTGATGTAATTGTGACAAATATTCCTTTTGCCAACGGATCCAGTAATGCTGGACTATAGACTGCAGATGCTGGAATCTCTTCAGTCTGTTCATCGGTAAATCTTGAAGGGATAATTCTGGCACTGCCTGAATATTTTTGCCAATCAAGAAATGCCCCGGGGTAAGCGATGTAAAATCTTCTGGGTCAGCAGTAAGAGGGGATAAAGGTTGGGAGTGTAAGACACCCTCTATTTGAAAAAGAAGATAATATTTGTAAGTTAAATGATTGGTGCCAATAACCTTTTTTAAATGCGATTTTACGGCCTTTATCCCAGCCTCCCATATATATAAATTTATACAAATTCGAAAGTTCTCTACTAGCACCGATAAAATTTGTTCCATTATCGGAATATACGTTTACAGGTTGCCCTCTCTTGCTAATAAATCGTTTAAATACAGCCATGGAGGCTTGGAAGTAAGGTTAGTGACGAGATCTAAATGTATGGTCTTTGTGCTAATACATATGAAAAGACACAAATAACCTTTAATTAGTTTCGGAAAACGAGTTTTTCTATCTTTTATCAAAAATGGACCTCCAAAGTCAACACCCACATTTAAAAATGGAGGACATGTGTTGATGCGAACTTCCGGGAGATTTCCCATTTAATAAGCCGTAGCTCTGGGTCGAGATTTGCTACATATGATGCATTTTCTGATTTTTACAAACATGCCTTGAGGATAAAGGCCAATACTTTTCTCGAATATTAGATAAAAGCAATTGAATGCCGCAGTTAAAACATGAGACCTTGGAAGAACTATAGGGTGCCTTGTATCATATGTTTGATTTGATTTAGATAGACATCCACCTAAGGATTTAAAGAGAGAATTGAACTATTTTAGTAAGGGAGTATTATTTTTCAAGCACGCATATTCTACTGGAAATTAAACCTTTTGTATTTCCTTTATCAAAAAATTTTCTGCATTTTTTAATTCATTAAGTTGTAAAATTATAGTTTTCTCTACACATGGACTATATTTGGACATGGACTGGATTTCACTTTCCCGATTGGACACAAATGTTTTCCACCGATGTGGTTCACCCCTTATCCAAGCGAGTACTATCGTTGAATCGGAATAATAATAGGTTTTATTGATATTTGAATTTAAATCGTCAGTAATCGTGTGTGAAAGTCGAGTAGCTAACAAGGCTGCACATAATTCCAATCTTGGTAACGTTATTTTCTTTAAGGGCGCAACACGTTTTTTTGCACAGAGAAGATTACTCGTTATCTTCCCGTTCGTACTTACACATCGAAGAAACGCACACGCACCGTAAGCCTTCTCGGATGCGTCACAAAAAACATGTAATTCTACACTACTACAATCTGAAAATAAAACTTGTCTAGGTACCTTTCAAAAATACTAGGTCGCTTTTAAATTCATTCTACTTTTTATAAATTATGTGGAATTATCGTGTCCCAAGAAATATTCATTGACCACATCTCCTGCTTCAATATTTTGGCTCTAATTATAAATGGCCCTAATAATCCTAATGGATCAAATATTTGACTCATGGCTGATAAAATTAACCTTTTTGTATTATAAATCTGGTTATTTTCCGTTATTGAATACATAGAGTCATTCTGAGCGTTCCATAAAATTCCCAAAGTTTTATTTAATTCGTTTTCTCCGAACGGTAGGATATTCATTTCTAAGCCATTATCATCGTTTATACTTTCTAATATATTTAAATCGTTACTAAGCCATTTTATGAGATCAAAACCCGCACTACTCAATATTTTGTTGATTTCTTTATGAATGTTGAGTAATTCAACTTTTGAATCCGCCCCGGTTAACAAGTCGTCGATATAAAAATCGTTTTACTTGTCGCGGTATATGATTCAATATGTTGTTCTGCTAAGTAATGTAAGCATTTTATAACTAAGTACGGTGAATCCGCCTTGCCAAATGTCACAGTATTGAGTTCATAAATGTCAATATCTTTCGATGGGTCCGTTCGCCACAATATTCGTTGAAAACTACGCTCATCTTTATCAGTGAACTCGTGACAATACATCTTCAAGATGTCGTCGGTTAATACATAATAATATTTTCTAAATCTCAAAATAATATTTAATAGATCGTTTTGCAACTTCGGTCCCGTAAACTGAGCCTCATTTAAACTTAATATAGTCCTTTTTCATGTCGGGATTGTTACTCATCTTCCTTTCTAATGACTTAAGTCTTGTTATCGCCATGTCCTTCGAATTACTTAATTTGTTTAGTTTTTTGTTAAATGGAATTTTAACAATGAACCTACCAGATTTATCCCTGCTAGTAGTTTCCCGGAAGTAATTTTCGCAATTTTCTTCCGAAGAGGACAACTTTTGCTGATTACACAGCATTTCTTCTATGTTCCAAAATTTAACAAGTTGTTGGCTTAAAATATCTTGACTTATATTTAAGCACGCTACGGTGTCATTAGGTTTTGTACTAGATGTATTGATAAATAAATTTCCCGCAATTATCCACCCGAAATATGTCTTTCTCAATATCGGTAAATTAGGTCCCGTACAAAACAAATTCCAGAAAAGATCTGACCCTATTAAAATGTCTAATTCGCAATTTCTATTAAAATTAGGGTCTGCCATCATCATCCAGTATGTTTAATAATGTTTGTTGAATGATGCTAATGGTAAATTTTCCATAATATTGGGTAATACAAGGCAATCTAACTGAGGTTGAAATTCCATATAACATGACTTTATTTGAATTTTTACTTGTTTGTTTACGTGTTTTAAAGCTTGGTGTTGACTCCTTTCACAGCGAAATTCAATGAACGTGGTGCAATACCCAACTTTTGATACATTTTTTCTGAAATAGAATTACTTTGAGAGCAACTGTCTAACAAAGCCCTACCGAAAATAAATTCGTTATTGTTATTTTTAATTATTATTACAGCTGTCGGCAATAATACTTGAGAAACATAATACATACATTTCGTTTCGTGACTAGAGATATTTGTCGATTTTCAATAGTACCGACTCAACTAGATGAACACGGCTTGTTTTGGTTATCGCAAAAAATGCGTTGAATAGGGTTTTTCTTATCGGCTATTAGACTGTCGCTGTCGCTATTGATACAAAATGTTGCCCCAGGAGTGATATTTGGCTTTTCATAATGCAATAAAGAATTATGATGTTTATGACATTTTGAACATCCTTTTGCTTTGCATTTCCAGAACGATAGATTTTGTTTTAAACAATTAGTACATAATTTATTTTCTTTGATTTTTAACCAGCGTTCTTGGGGATTTATATTTGATAAGTTTTCACTTGTATAAATTGAATGCGATTAATGGCACAAATGAAATTTTATAGCAGTTTTCTGATTAGAAATGGATGTGACAAATGAGGCTAATATTTTTCTGATATGTTGTTTATTATTTTTATCAGCCGAAATTTTTTCTAATATTTCCCATGATGTTACCTCCTCACCTAGTTCTTCAAGAGCGGATAAATTGTTTGTAATTTGTTCGTATAAATTTCGCAACGCGGTGGAATATTTCTTGTATATGATTGTGCGTTATTAAATTTTCATTTTTATACCTATCTATCATTTTCGACCACGCAATACTGTAATTCGCATCTGTAACTTTAAGAGATTTAATAGTTTTGAGGGCTTCTGATGATAGACCCTGACGCAGGTAATAGAACTTTTGAAAGTCTGTTAATTGCAAATTACTGTCTACCAAACCTACAAAGGCATGCCTGAATTCCTGAATACCAAGAGCTATATTGTCCATCAAAACGCGGAAGTTAAATCTGAGGTAATTTCACAAATTCTCTATAAGTTACATTATTAATATTACCCGTCACTGAACCTACTTGAGAACCTCTTTCTGACCTGGTTTCTGAATGAGAACTATGAGTATCTGCCGAGTAGTTATATATTAAGCTTTTATATTACCAACTAGTTCAAAATAATTGTCTTCAAACTGTTAGATTTCCTTAGCTTCCTCTTTGTTATCCTCTTCTGAAAGTACTTGTATATTGGTATAGATTTCTAACAATTCATGATAAAATGGTTCGAATTTTTCAAGCCTATCTTGTAAACTTTTACAAATCGCGTCAGATGATTCATTTTGACTAATAGTCTCGAAATAAGTTCTAAATTTAGTAAAGCGAGTTTTAATTATTCTTTTTTTAGTTTTCAACTTACGAAGTTCATCCTCCATGCTCACAAATTACAGAACCAAAAACAAGATAATATAAAAATAGAATTGACTTACAGGTAAGGGTGATGGTGATGAACTGCTGAACCTCCACAAAATGGCTACTTCTTTATTGTACTTGAAACCAATGGTGGAATAAAACAGCAACCTGGGCGACCTTCACAAAACTACTGGAAACGCCGGTATCAGTTCAACTCTAAACTCTAACTGTATTATTTTATTCAAAGCCCTTATATTATATTATATTATTAGGCTCGATTGGACCATGTTTTATTTGGGCTGGTTTTCGTGAGCACTTTAATTTTTTATAATAAAAATCGTGGACTAAATTTTTCTCATTTATTAACAACTACGTGCTAACACGTGGAGAGCTAATGGAATACTTGCTTCCCTACCGCTACCGGTAGAACTATACAACAATGTTGCCATATATACAAAACTCTTAATAATAAAGACGTCGAACTTAACATTCATGTTTTCAGACTTAAAAACCACAAACAATTTCAAAACAGAGAATTCTGTCCAATTATGAGAAAAAACCACTCGGTGCCGCTACGTCAGTATATTATTTTCAATGTATATTAGTGGAGTAGACCTAAATGTGGGGGTTGCATACGAGCAGTTTACTTTAACTTCTCTTCCTATCTACCTACTTAGAGAGATATCCTAAAATAGAAGATGAACTCATTTGCCACCTAATTTTTTTGTTGATAAAAATCATGATTAATGTTGATTAATTCTGTATTTAGCAATCAACATTTATGCACGTTTGTGACAAACATAAAACTAATCACAGTCAGATCGCAAAAATAAGGTGGCCGTTCTATTTTGCTACGTCGACATCAATGGGAAAACAAATCGATTACGATAATTTCGTACTATTGCTGGATAATGGGGGAAATTCCATTTTGTTTCATTTCTAATAACTGCAGGAATAACAAATTGTATTGAATTAGGCATTGAAATATTTTGTCAAAAAGCCAATTAACTTGATCCAGTTCAAGTTCTATTATTCTGTTAAATATTTAAAGAGTACTCAGTGTCACCATTCTCCATCTAATGGAGATTTTTCGTACTTTAATATCTTCAAAGCTGCCTAAATGTTCTCCTTAATTCTCTGAAGAGATAACTTGGTTATTGAAACGCACGTCAGGCAGTGTAATTGTGAGTCTTGATATATTGCTAGTCTAAACAGTGTGTTTCAGTATCATCTGAAGTAGTTAAGTAATATATGACTAATATTTCTTCTTTTAAAACGTTCACATATACATATGGTTTACTCCTGTAGGTTTATGTAGACTCTTCCTTTTGTTTTATTCTACTCCCTGAAAAACTGGGAAACGCGATATTTAGAAAATACTTATATTACGCATTGAATCACATCATTTTTGTATCAGAAAATATTTTCTAAAAAGATCCTGTGTATCCTGTCTGCCCGACCAAATCAGGTAGTGTGTAACGCGCTTTATACGTGGAGTTTGACAATCCTCTTTGGATAAGATATTGTTTATAAAATATTTTGGGTTCTGAAATTTGTTCTTGTAATGCCCATGCATAGATCCATAAATCCAAATAATAGAATAAGATGTGATACACTTCTCTTTCTATCCAATAATATATTTTGAGATAGATGTTCGGAACTTATGCTGGTATTACTATATGAAACTTAGTCAATCCCCATAAAATTTATCGCGGTTTAGCGTGGATGGCAATTATTTTATTGCCCAAGTATAATGACTGAATAGTGCAGTTTTTGAGAATTAATATTATTTCTTTGTTGCAGACGAACCATTTATAGAAATGAAGTCATACTCCCTTGAGTACGAAAGTAAGTATATTTTTTGTTAGTTAAATGGAAATTTTTGTCAGAATTTTTTGTCAGAATTTTTTATATGGTAGTTTATAAAAATATAACAATTATGTACAACAAATTATTATTATTATAATTACTATTATTATTTCTGAATTATATATATAATTCTACAGATATTCTACAGATAGCCTAGTCAACAAGTTCAAAAAACGTGGTAAGTAGAAAGAAAGCTCTCAAAAATATGTGTAATAGCTCATTCGATTCGGAATGGTTTATTAGTACATGAAAAATGTAATTTTTAACAAAATGAGATGAAGAAAGATATTTTTTGTTATTTACTTCTAAAAGATCATGAAAGAGAAGCAAATTTCCAATAAAAAAATCTCCCCTCTCGAAACTGTATACCTATTTTTTATATTTTTTTAACCATGAGAATAGGGCTCCGAGAGATAGTTACGGCATAGGCGAGCTGTCTAAAAAGCTGGTATATCACCTGAAATAATTTTTATCAAATAAAAATTTGAAAATTTGAAGTTTTATGATAAAGCAATTACAGGAACCGACACTCGAGAGAAGGATGAAAAGAATGTAGTTTTAAACATTGACGCACCGAACTGTTCATGAATTCCACTCTCTAAAAATGAAGAACTCGTATAAACTAGAACTGTTATTGTATTGCTCATTAAGCAAGTTGAACAACAAATGGAACAAATTAATTAATTAGCAATGGTATAGTTTATTTGTTATACTTACTTAATAAATTTGTGGAAATCTATTTTCAGCGTTGAAAAAAATTAAAAATAATGGGTACAGAGTTCCAGAAACAAAAACATTTTATTAAAATTCCTTCCTCTTTCAGGATCTTTTTCCGAATCTCCTTAAATATAATTATTTTTGAAGTTATAACGAAAAACTAGATCCTTTTTTTATATTATCTTGTGTGAAACAATCGCAATTTTATCTGAGCTAATTAACCTTTAAAATAACATTTTTGTGAATGTCATTTCACATCAAATGAGCTATTGCACATATTTTTGTAGCTTTTTCTCTATTAAACACGTTTTTGAACTTATTGACTCGACTAAGATACTATCACCTTTATAGTAACGTCATAAACAAACAAAAGAAAATTTCACAGATCTGATTGATATAAGATTTTAGCAGAGAAATGTATTTCTATTATTTTTCGCTCATAATGTTTAAGTTTTTAAACAATAATTATATATATTGAGACCATTACCTATTTTATATCAAAGCAATTCCTTGATCTTGAGTAATTTATACTGAATCGGGGAGATTTGGAATAAAATGACAAGTAATTACGTTTCTTTTATATTTATGATTATCCTTGAGGTCGTCAAGATCTGTAATATTGATGTTCGGTGAGCATTAACAGCTGTAGATAGTGAATGGATGTTCGTAGCTACGTCTCTTCTTTTTCAAATTATTGTTGGGCGTTCTTCACATAACTTTTCTATCTGTGTCCACTTTAACAGTCTATACTGTTGTTAATTTCTTCCTGAATATCTCACTCTCAAATACAATGCCTAATCTTAAGTTACAAGTCTTGAAAGATACATTTTATGAGCTTGGAAGCTTGTGTTAATCAATAACTTCATCTTACACGTGGCAGGATGCACCTCGTCGCTTGGTATTTTGTCTATATACTTTTGAAATGAAAACTGGTCTCAATGCAGTGAATACAGAATGTTTGAGCTTCTTTATTTCTTGTACCATTTTAACTTGATTTTTAATTTTTTGTTTGTCGGTATCCTTACAGTGCAATATCGTTTAAACGTAGTTCGAAACTTCATAAAATTTCTATTTTCTTTACTTGGATACGGCAATTTGTCAAACCGATTTTGTATTCTATAGAGGTTAGTTGGTAAGTCTACATCTTATTCTTCTTACTAATCCTAGTGTTCTTTTTTGCAAGAACAAATTTAGTTTAATGACCATATTTTATAGAATTTCATCCTAAACATCGTTTACTTCGATATATATTGACATAGTTTCTTCTCATATGTGAGCCATTATGATTTTTGTCTGTTTATGTTTCAAACTTTCTAGTATTGAATTATTTCGAATATATTTTAACAAATTTACTATTTTAGATATATAAATTAATAATGTGTTGTTATATATGACTGCCATAACTTCCTTATTCATATGCTAGTTGGATTTATAAATTATAACAGATATATTTACTTGGAATCATATCTGCTAAGCTATATACTACACTTAATTCACATAATTAGTTTTGAGAAAACTTGAATATAGCAACAGATGTAAAACATGAAATTGATATAACTGAATGTGAATTTAATAAATCTTCATTTGAGTTACTACCAGTATAGTGGTAAATGTCAGAGAAAATCCCAGTTCAAGATAATTTCTTCTGATTAAAAACATTTCATGAGCGAGTTCATCTTTGGCAATTTGTAAAGATTGCATGAGAAAGTTTGTACTAAATTAAACTTTTTTATCCGATGTATGTGACAAAACTTAGTGGTTTTGCTTAAAATAATTTAGTTGGAATTCAAATCCTGTCAAATGGTAAATTCAAGGAAATAATACATCTACAGCCATATCCAAACTTCAGAATACAGCTTAGGCTCACTCGAATTACATCCGAATACATCACTATGCAAATTATCTCACAATTAATTATAGTATCTCCCTCTATATGTATCTCTTTATGTTTTATTCCCTGTTCCTTATTAATAAGATAAATAAAGAGATCTGCATAAGGTGTTTAAGATAGACGAGAGTGAAAAATATGACTTTTTTGTTTTAGTATACTTTAGAGCGATTATCTTGAATATTACTTCTTTGGATATCACGTCCTTGTTTATTTTGTAATAATACACGTAAAAAAGAAGAAAAAAGAGCAAATGTATAAAGAATAGAACGATTAATGTTAATTGCTGTTATTTTCATCATTTTTATGGGTATAATGGGCATATGCAAATGAATAGAATATTATTATGAATATTTTGGTTAATAAATTTATCAATATAAGAATTACGTCTAGACAAATAAACAGTGAATACTATTAATGAAATTATAATTATTAACACCAAAATAATGATTGTAATGTTTGGTTAAACAAGATTTTTAGATGTAATATTTATTCCTATTTTACTATTCGCTTATCTTTATTAGGGAGATATCAATTTTACATATAATCTTAGTAATATCAAATTTACCGTCCCTCTCTAATTTTAAAGATTTTTCTATAAAGCACTACAATTTCTGACATTCCACATTGGTCTTTTACCAACAGAAGTTGCGGACAATAATTTGTACTCCGCAATTAATATTAGAGGGAGGTTCGACGTTCATCGTTCAGAGTTCTACGTTACTATTTTAGGAGTCCACACGTAACTCTGTAAATTATCAGCGATCCAATTATCCATGAAATATGCCGATAACTCATCTCCAGAGAAGGAAGCATTGCTTTTGTGGAACCTAAAACAAATGAAAGTTCAAAACTCCCTTTGTTAAATTGACTAAAGATAAAAGAGATTTTTAATTGATTGAACGTTGCTGCGAAAGAAAGACTGGTAGTATTACTAATTTACTCATCTATTATTCAATTATACTAATACAAGTACCTGTACATGTATTATTAAAAGAAAAGTTTTTATATGTATAACTTAGATATATATTCATTCTTTCAATCATTGTCTCCTTTCCATTTTCTCAATGAGAGATATTTCAACGTTGACTTCATATATTTCAAGGAATCTAATGTTTTTCGGTTTTAACTCAGTTATTTCCACAATTCCAAAGAAGTTTCATGTCTAAAAATTATTATATACTTTGTCTCGTGTGAATTGAAATTTTTGTTTGAGACTTCAATTTGAGATGCTTGATAAATAAAACTTGGTACGCATATTTTGTAACAGCAAGTATTTATGGCAATACACAAGCTTCAATTCGTATTCTATGTGCATTCTTTTGAAAATATTCAATCGCAGAGCTTTAAAATAACTCACGTTTTCCGTAAATGGTATCAATCTCAAACTCAAACTAACAATTTGATGGAATCAACTTTACAAAACTTTGGAACCAAGTTTAAGTGCAGCACTTCCGACATTCCATGCACTTAGAGGATGTGATTTCAACCCTGCATTTTTTAGAAATTGCAAAAAGCGCCCATTTACCATCATGTCAAAATCTGAAGCTTTCACCAAGTTTCGTTCAAATGCCAGAGCCATCGATGAACAGGGAAGATTTATTTGCCAAAATTCAAGAGCTTACTTGCCAAATGTACAACTTTAATCGATTGAAAAAAATAAACGACCCTAGGGTTGCGTTGTTCCAATAAACATATAAGTTTTTGGATAATGCAGATGAATTCAAGTTGCCCAAAAAAGGTATTGACGGTTCTTCTCTACTCCCATGTAAATCAGAACTTTATAACCAATATTTGAGGGCGTGTTACATTGTCCAAATGAATAATTGTTATCATTATTTGTATTCATTATAATAAAATAATAGTTCATTAGTTGATAAAATTATGTTATAATAAATTATTGAATAATTACTTTAGTTATACCTTTATTTCCTTCATTATTAAACGTCGTATTTATTATCAACATACTCAAATCATGTATACTGCCAAACAACTACAGCCGTGATTTCCGGCTGAAAATTTTCACTCGGGAGGAAATTCGTGATGAAAACTTGTGATTGGCTCTCGAACCAAATGTATACGACGAGAATATGTGGTATTGTAATGTATAGTTTTTATTTTGAGGTGATATTTTAGACGCCTTTAAGTTCAGTGTAACTTATCACTGTGTGAGAGAGAAAATGGCTTGGAAGCAAGTCCATCTGCCACATAATTTTTCGATGATACTACTTAAATATTAATTTTAATATCCTTGATAAAATTTACCAATAGATCTAAAGTTTGTCGGTTATCTATGCTTAAAAGGTGTGTGAGGTTTAGGGGTAGGGAGTAGTTTTGTTTAAAAAGTAACTGCAACAAATTGTTTGTTTTATGAATGTGATTACTGCATCTGAAAATAATGTGATTGAGATCAGCACAAGAATTATCATCGCAGGTACAGACTGATGATTGTATAATACCTAGCCTGGCAAGATGGCCGGGATATCTCCCATGACCAGTCTTCATTCTAAGTATACTTGCTGAGTAAAATTTCGAAGTTGTGTATTTAAATATATAGTTCAGGGGTGAGGGTAAATTAGGATAAATTTGGAAATAGGGTTATTCCAACATGTCCTTTAACTCAAATGAATGTTATACTCAAATTTAATAATATAGTTTTGATATCACATAAAATAGGACATTTCATTCTTTCAAGATGAGTTTCTTTTATGGCACACAGTGCTGATCTAGAGTCAGATAAAATCACACCCCCATCTTTTTCTTTTGGTTTCAACCAGAAAAGACCCTGTAAGATAGCATACAGCTTCGCAGTATATATGCTAGAAATGTCGGGTAATTTTATTCGTATACATTGTTTTGTATTTTGAATGAATGCTGTACATCCAACTCCAACCCTCGTCTTAGATCGATCAGAACATAATATGGTCTTGTCAGCAAACTCTACTAATATGGATTTCAACAGGATCGAGTTAATGCGAGTAGATTCCGTGTAATTAGGTATTATGACTTTGTGAACTTTAAATATAGCTTGATAAGGAATATTATCCATCGATAAAGTTCTGTTGGTTTTGTATATATTATTGAATTCATTGGTTTGAATGAAGGCTTCTGCAAGTGGAAGTGTGTTTTTAATCCTCCAATATCGATTTGTGAGGTTTTCTATGGATATAATGCATAAATTGTTTATCGTGTCTGCCTTGGGGGTTTTTAGTTTGATTAAATATTTCTGAGACAATAATTGCCGCCGTATAAACAAAGGAGGTTCGTTATATTCTGCAAATAAAACATTCACTGGTGTTGATTTCATTGCACCGAGACAATTTCTAAGGCATTTATATTGCATACGATCTATTTGCTGTAAATTTGTATTACTCTTCGATCCATATAAACAACATCCATAGTCTATAACCGATCTAACATAAGCCCTGTAAAACATAATAGAAATAGAAGGGGCTGCGCCCCATAGGCGGTTTGTAACACATTTTAAGAGACTGTACTTTTTCATATTTATTTATCAAATACTTGATATGTTTGGACCATAGTAATTTACTATCTAGTATGATACCCAAGTATTTATACTCGTTTAGTATCGACAATGTTCGCCAATAGAGAGTTAGGCTCTCCGATGTGCGAAGTGTATGTCTAATGAAAAACATAATTGAGCATTTTTCAGTTGACAGGGTCATACCAGTTTCTTCAGTCCACTTTACACACCCCCCCCCACACAGTCCGCAAAATTATTGCAAAGAAAAAAAAAATATCCGCCGATAGATTTTCAATTGCCCAACCCATTTATATTATCTAATTAATTTGCCCAGTGTTATCTTAAAAAAATAATAAAAAATAAAAAAAATAAAAAAAAAAATAATAATGATGGTCATTTTTTTTTGATGATTCTAACTTCTCTGCCTCCTTTATTTAGCGGTAATTGTAAGTTATCGAAGTTGTAAACAATTGCCCCCGAGCTCAACTAATTTGCCCCATTCACTAATATCATAAAAATTTATGGGTTTTTTTTTAATCATCAAAAAACATAGCAAACAAGTCAATTAACTCTGTGCTCTCCGCAGTTCGCGTACTGCGCATGCGCAGCAAAATAAAAATAATGAATTCATAATGGTGCAGTATTAGGTTTATGGTAGTCAATATTATTAAAATTGTCTCTACGTAAACAGTTAAAGAAAAGTATTTTATGTTATTTTATTTTTGTCGTCAAGGAAACTGCTGTTTTTTAAGCGTGCAGTGTATTGCGACGCAAAGTGCGGCCGAATAGATTTATTGAGGAAAAAATACACTCAGTTTCAGTACAATGTCCTACTATTTTTATATAGCACATTTTATCATCAATGAAGTGTCTGTCAAAACTATAAGCACAAGGTAACTTTTGGTTATCCCAAATTGACTTTCTAATAACATCAGTCCAACCCTCTTGTAACTGCTTCCCTGTCTTTCCGCTCTTGTAAACTTTTTCCTTAGGACTAATCTTAAACCATTGATATGAACTAACACTAATTGTAAACACTAGCTGCTTCCCCTTAACACTAATACATTTTTGAAAAACAAAGTCATTTTTCACATCATCAAAAATTTGTCTGTTATCTATGCTTACGTCACTCAAACAAAAATCAAGATTTTCATCTTCATCATCTTCGTTTTTCTCCTCTTTTTCTTTTTCTCTCTGTTCTTCTTCTTTTTCTCCTTTTTGAACACCAGCATAATTCGCAATACCTTTTTGTTCTAGATAGTAACTCAAAATGCCATGTCTATTTTGCTCTACCATTTTGAACAAATTCAATGGCTTTATAGCATTTTTTAAATTTTCGCAAATAGTTAACCATACTTTATCGTTCCTATTTTTTAAAGTAAGTCCTTCTCTAAAAATATCCACTTGCAGTAAATTTGATTTTATAGTTCCTGGAGAAACGGCAGCTTTTCTTCCACCCATCTTCAAACTTAATGGTTTAATTGTCCAGCATATAGAAATTACCTAATATAATTTGTTTAATCGTTTAAATCTTCTCTGTAACAAAATGACAGAAATTATTAAGAGTTCAGAAATATTTTGCGATATTTAACTTACATGAAAATATAGTATCCTTTGAATTGTTCAATCACATTTTCATTTGCATCTTTAACTGTTTACGTAGAGACAATTTTAATAATATTGACTACCATAAACCTAATACTGCACCATTATGAATTCAATATTTACATTGCGATAGCTCCTTTATTTTGCTGCGCATGCGCAGTACGCGGAACTGCGGAGAGCACAGAGTTAATTGACTTGTTTGCTATGTTTTTTGATGATTAAAAAAAACTCATCAATTTTTATGATATTAGTGAATGGGGCAAATTAGTTGAGCTCGGGGGCAATTGTTTACAACTTCGATAACTTACAATTACCGTTAAATAAAGGAGGCAGAGAAGTTAGAATCATCAAAAAAAAATGACCATCATTATTATTTTTTTTGCGAAAGATAACACTGGGCAAATTAATTAGATAATATAAATGGGTTGGGCAATTGAAAATCTATCGGCGGATATTTTTTTTTCTTTGCAATAATTTTGCGGGCTGGGACGGGGGGACACCATTTTACTACAGATTGCATCATATATTCCAAGATCTTAAGACAATCGGCATATGTATCCTGGATGGAGTATATACAGATCATCTGCATAGTGTATGCATCTTATTGTTTTTGAAAAACGTGTATGTAAATCGGCAGAATATATACTAAATAATAGAGGACTCAATATAGATCCCTGGGGCAGTCCGCGATAAACAATTCTGGGTTCGTGTAAAACATTTTTATGATCCTTTATGTAAAGTGTGCGCGAATAATATAGTTGTGTTATACTCTGAGCGTCCTTTCACTAAAACCATTGTCTACTATTTTATTTTTGAGTAAATTGATATCTACGCAATCATAAGCACCTTTCATATCTAGAAATAAGTAGACAAGATATTTGTTTTTGAAAAATGTGATGTGTATATCGTTTACTAAGTTAGTTATTGCATCCAATGTGCCATATCCCCTCCTAAATCTGTACTGTGTGCGGGGAAAAATTAAATTTTGTTCCAAGTGCCACTCCAGCCTTGTTTTTATCATCCTTTCAAAAGTTTTTGTTATACAGGACATTAGAGATATAGGTCGATAAGAAGTAAATAAATTTCGGTCCTTTTGTGGTTTTAATGTAAGACAGATGGTTCCTTGTTTCAGCTGTTCAAGGTACTTATTACCTTTCACCCACCAATCGTTGAAACTTTGTAGTCAAATTTTTTTTCGCAGGTAAAGGCATATTTCTGATAATATCATATGTTATATTATCATTACCGGGAGCTGTAGATCCTGTGGATTTGATTGCAATATTCAATTCTAAGATATTAAAGGGTTTATCGATGGGATGATTGCTAGGGCTCTCAGTTGGTTCTTTCACTGTATTTGGAATAAAACTTGGGAAGATATTGTCAAACATTTGGCTTATGAGGCTTTCTGGTATTGGCTGTTTTTTAATAGCTGAGTTTTTGTTTGATTTTTTTTACAAATTCCCAAATTTTTGCGGTCGGAGTGTTTTTGTTTAAACTGCTGACAAATTTTTTTCAACATTCCTGTTGCTTTTGTTTGAATAATAGTTTGCTTCTAGCTAGCATATTTTTACATAAAAGATAATTCTCTAAGTTTGCAGTTGTTTTGTACATTTGATAAGCGTTTTGCCGTTTATTTATAGTTTGAGCACAATCATTGTCCCACCACACGGGTTTTAACACTTTTCTAAAACCGCCAGTATGACATTTCATAGATTTGGATGCTGCTTTGTTTATTATTTCTATTAAAGACTCTAACGAGTTTATATCGTTACTTTGAATGTCGTTTACTATGTATTATTGGAAACACTCCCAATCAGCAGAGAACTCTACCCATTTTTTTGATGGTAATATAGGTGATGGAACATATAGTCGAGATATCGAGATGTGAATAGGAAAATTATCAGAACCTAATGTATCATCTAATACGTTCTGTGTAACCTATCAGACTTGATGAAACTAGTGTGAGGTCTATTGGCGAAGGTCGTTCGTTTGGCCTACCAACTTTTGTTGGCGAGCCATCGTTCAAGATAATTTGATTTGTTTCATTTATAGCGTCTATTAATGTTTTACCTTTACCTGTATTATTGAGTGAAGATCTTCAATAACTATTATGACAGTTGAAATCACCACATACAATAATATCACCCTGAATCTGGAAGAAAATATGTTTCCAGTCTTTTGGAGTCGCTTGTATTTTAGGAGGCTTATAAACACAAAGTACAGATAGAATGAGATTATTTAAGTATACACCACAAATTTCTATTTTAGAATTGAAGTTTTTATGGAGCACTATTTCCGAAAAGGACAAGTAGTCTCGGACGAGAATACCAACACCACCAAATCCATCAGTCCTGTTAATGTGTAAAGTTTAAGAGGCTAGATTTATTTTTTAATATTGAATCACAATTCCATTGTATTATACTTAAGGTTCTAATTCATCATCGTTAAGGTCAGGTGAAGAGTTTATAATAGTTTTAATCTCTTTTTGTGTTTCTTGAAAAATATCCCAGTTTGTAATAGTTAAATGAAATTTTTTATAATTTTTTCAAACATGAACGGAATTTCATGTAAGATTTCGGTTTCTAGCTTTTCTTTGAATATTTGAAAATCATCCTTATGGGGGCGAGGCAAGACAGAGTTGCTATTTGTAGTTTGGGATTTGAAGGTAGGAGGTTTGTTAACTAGAAGGGGAGAAATAGCTTTGCGTTTTTTGGGAGGTTGGGTTTTTTAATATTTAGTTGGTTGGTAATTAGTATCTTCTTTTGACACAGATTTGTGACCGTTTTGTTTGCAGTATATACAAAATTCTTCACTTTTACATTCTCTACCATCTTCAACATCATGTATTTGTCCACATTTTATATACTTCTCAGTTATACTTTTGCATAATTTCTTAGTATGTTCATAGCGAAGGCATTTGTAACACTTTACTACAGGATAAACATATGGTCCTACTATAAACCGAAATAAATCAATTTTGACAAAACTAAGTAAATTATTTCCTAAAAATGTGACAATCAACATATGTCTGGGTACGTACTCTATCTCTCTATCGGAATCAATAATTTTGAGCTTCATTCTTCTAACGTCTATGACTTTTTTTTCGCTTTCAAAATTTTCTAAGTTTGTAAGATATATTTTTCATTTAAAAATGTATCAACTTCCCTAATCACGACTTTTTTGTGATTGAAGATAGGAATATAAGCTATCAATTTGTTGCCTTTCATTATTTCGTGATCTATAATTAAATTTGCAGTTTGGTAGTTTTTAAAAATAATTTTCACCGATTAGCCGATTAGCTTGATATCTACTATATCTTTTTTAAATTTTTTTTCCTTAAAAAGATAATGACCTACCTTAACTACCGAAATACGAATACTGGTTTCTGTGGGTTCAACAATAACATCCGATATCGGTTGAAGAATAATTATTACTTAAATTGTACTTGTTTACATCAATGTCCATTTTGTCAGGAGGCTCATGTTGAGATGGGGGCCCTCCCCCGTCTGACTCGTCAGTCATATTAATATGAAGTTATTAACTTACCCAATGCCAAAGATGTTATTAATAAGTATTACCACTAGTAGAATACAAATTACTGTTCTATTTAAAGATAAGGCACACCACACAAATATTCATCTTTTATTCATTTACCTCATTAAGACGATTGAAAAATTATAATTTCAACGTAGTTACTATGATCAGTGATTGTCAAATTCTAGACATTTTATATCTTATTACAGTGTTTTACTATAGGATTACTTAACACCGATTGTAATATACCAAATTAAATTGTGTTATAGGTAGGTATAATCTGTGCTGTAAACTTATATAGAAGGAGGTTACCATATACTGTGCTCGACTAAGACAATATAAATGAATTTTGTATTTAAACAACCATTTATTTACGAAATAGGCAATAATTTATAATTAATGAATAATGATTAAAAGCACACACAACAACCATGAAAGAAATGAGGAAAAGTGGATCGGAATACAAATCAACCTGAAAATGGGAATAGGACCTGTAGCCAGGTACAAGAGAATAAAAGCAATTCAGACATAGGAGAAACCCTTCAGCACATACTGGAGAAAATAAAAAATTTGGATTGGAATGGGGAAATGGAACTGGAAACCAAAAACGATATCAAATGGCGGCTTTCAAATGAGAATCCTAGAGCTGCATGCCATACTAGAGATAAAAAAAATTAATATATGCGTCATCTCAGAAACTCATTTCACAAAATAGTCATACATTAGATTCAAAGGATATACGGGTAAGGCACGTATTATACAAGGTGCATACGTAACGTATACATATTATACGCGGTATAAAAAATTATCGACGTCAAAAAGCGACTCTTCGTCGTTGAGGGGAATGAACGGGACATATTTTCATGGTATATCGAAAAATTATTAATGCCAAAAAAGCATATACCGAATTGGTGCGGCCAGCAGAGGCGATAAGTCATCAACTCCATAAGAATTCTTTATTTATACGGAGTCCAAAATATATACGAGGTGTGGTCACGTGACCATTTAAGGCATATTTAGAGAAAAAGCAATGACAAAATAGATGTTACATATCCGAACCATCACCTGACGTGTGTATTACACTGCAAAATGGCAACTCCCTCTCTTTCTAAAAACAATACACCTTCACTCGCAGACCGGTGCGCACATATACTCTACTAATATTGATGGTAAAATAGAAAAAAATATTTGTGGAATTACCACTACTACAACTTCTACACATACAAATTAGAATTAAAAGTTAAATGATGACAAAAACATTGACTCTAACCGCATAAAGTCATAATCGTTATTATTTGAAGCTGCTTACATTATTCTACTTGATCGCGATAATGATAAAAATAATTAACAACATGAATGGGTTATTATTGATGATTAAATATTGATTTTGTTGCATCATCAACACACACACATACACTATTACTAATTGCAATTTTTTTCATATAATCTTAGATAACGCAAAAAAACAATGGATACATCCAAAAACGCTTTACTCTCTTACCGCAATTAGATCATACAACAATGGTTATAAAAATAATTTTCTCTGTCGTATATAATAATAAACAGAAGTACTCCTATTGGTTCAGACTGATATTAGTCACATAATTGCGGTAAAAACATATAAATACTTCTTTAACGTTATTCGGATGTTCTATTAGAAGTTAACTACCTACAAAAGCCTGCAAAATCACAATCGACTGAGTCGCCATCCTGACTGCTAGTGTAGAATATCCCCTTTTATATATTCTATTTGTTTTGAAAGGCTACGATAACACGCCTTGTAATGGTATATATCCAATATAATTTATTTATTTCGAATTTTGTCTTCTTAGTTTCATCTTAACTTATCATTGTATCAGTATCATTACTTGTTGTTATTTATTAGAATAGAATAAAATAACGCTTCCGTAGAACTTTGAATTGTACTTTGCGACTCCTATTCTAATAATAATAATATTGCATACTGCTTGAATTTTTGCTATGGACTTATATACGACTTATTTACCAATCGTTACCTATAATTTAGTTTTATTCTGTATATTGAAATTTTATTTTATGTGTTTTATCTTTTTTTGGTTATTTTTATATTTGCTTTTCAGTTTCTAACAGCTTTTGTCTACAATTTGTAACAATTTTTTGACAATAAATCATTTCTCTGTTTCATCGTAATTTAGTTATCTTCGATCTTTTAGCTTAGCATGTAATATCAAACTTCTCGGACGTTTAGTGTATGCAAAACCGCGTAATTTTCCCAGGATGGTAGTTGGTCAAACCTATCACCATTCTATGATTGAACAATTTGAAACTATCGAATGGCTCAGAATATTCGAGAACTAAAACACAACATATAGTGAGTACGTACTACCAAAAAAAGAGATAGAATAAATAACTAAGATATGAATTCCACTGTAATAGAAAAATATTGGAACTATTAAAATTTTAATTATCAACTGAATCCCGATATGACAACAGTGAGATGTAAATTATTTCACTGCGCAACTATATTAAATACGCAGGGTGTTTCTAAATTCATACGACAAAATTCAGGACGTAATTTCTCGTAGGAAATTAAGTTGAGTCTTATAACAAAGCTTCATCAGCTCACCCTTTTTCAAGATATCACATATGGGTAGACGAGAATCCCCATTAGATTATAGAACAGTGAACGTATGAATTGGTATTGTAGGGGATTAATTGGACTACAACTACTTGAAGGCGTCGCATTCAATATTGGATAAAACAGTACACTTCAGTCGGATTGCTAGGTTACATTTAGATGAAACATAACCCACCATATTTAAATAGCGTGTGACACCATATGAAATATATCTCAAATTTTTCAACGTGTGAGACAACCAATTGACGTAGGCTACTTTTTCTCTGCAGCTATTAGTTTTGGCCAACGAATTTGAGAATAAAAAATATTTTTAATAAAACAAGGATTTTGAGCTAGATAATTTTATTTCATGAAAGTTCATCTTGAAAAAAAGTTTTGATATGATATAAAGTAAAGATTTCTAATTTCACCTCCGTATAATGTAATTGGAAAAATACACATGGTTAGTGTTTTGTGAGTACACGGAAATTACGTGATATCAAGTTTCTAGCTCTATTAAAATTCTAGAAAAAAAATAATAACTCAATTTTAGTGATAACCTTTCAAGGGTGATATCTCGGAAAAGTGGGCTGAGAAAATTTTGTTACAGGAAAGACCCATAAGCAATCACGTTCTGAATTTATAACAGTGAGCCTGAGGTCACTAATTAATTCAATAAAAGCAGCCTAAAAAGGATTATCAACTAGAATAAGTTTTAAATGGCAATTACGTGTATATTTCTTTTTTGTTGTGATCTGAGTTTGAAACTGTCGACTTTCTTGATACTTTCATAAGAAAATTCTAGAGAATTCTTTTTACTATTGCGTCTACAATTCAATTCAAATACAAATTCAATTATAAGAAGGATTTTTTCATATAATTGGGAATATTCATTTTGTTAATTTGTATTCATAGTTTTCATAACTGACTAATTTTTTAATAACAAACTTATTTCGCAGATTTATAGAAATATGAATAAACGACACAAATGGATATATATATATATATATATATATATATATATATATATATATATACATATATATATATACATATATATATATACGAGTTTTTACAAATCCTTATTTAAAGGAATCACCCGGTACAATAGAGTCACATAAAAGAGTTATTAGACGTAACCCGAAAGTTTCTTTTCTAAACAAGAATTTTATGCAAGTGTTGAAAGTGTTGAAATGTGAAATTAGAGAAGCTACATAATAATCGAAATAGACGTAAACTACGACATTCGAAGAAATATTACACAAATACATAATAGAGAGGATGAAATTACACATTTTACTGATGTTGTGGCGAAAGACGACACAAAAATATATATAATTATTCAATACATAATTATGAATTTGGAATTGAAATTCAAGTATCTCTCAATGTCATTGAGATCTATTAAATTTGAATTGAAGGGAATGTTATGATGTACGTCAATGAAATCTATGAATAGGTGGTATGTGTTAATATAATAAGATGTTATTATAAATATGACATTATAAATATCAATAATTTCATTATATAAAATAACCACTGATGTAATATATATATATATATATATATATATATATATATATATATATATATATATATATATATATATATAGCGGCTTCTTATTGGAAACGGGGCAATGGAACACCAAAGTGGACTGAATTTTTAAATTTAAATTCAAATTTCAGTATTCAAATTGACGTTGATAGAATCTTTCTATAAATTTTAAATTTTTTACAAGAATTAATACAAATCAAAACCCCGAAAATCTTAATTAATTATTTCCCAGACGATGAATACATAAGTATTCGAAATCTCGGCTAATATATTAAAGCTAGACCACTTTGGTGTTTCATTGCCACGTTCCCAATGAGAAACCGCTCATAATATATCTAGCAAAGACTTCTTTACAATTCATATAATTTCTTATTTCTTAGACCTTTTGATATATTAATGCATCTGAATGTTCTTGATTTTAGATCTCTTCTGTTTTAAATAGACTAAGAGGTCATCAATACGATAAAAAAAATAGAACTGCATTAACGAACCAAGATATATCAAAAAACCAAAAATTCAATTATAACGATTATAAAATTCTTGAAACGGAATCTACACGAAAAAGGGAATTTTTAGAAATGGTTCACTTTCATAAGAACGAAAAAGCTATAAATGATAAAAAAGATCTAAATTTTTCAAGTGGAATTTATAGTTCTATTTTGTAAATTCTAGTAAAACTACAAATAATTTAATTGATTACTGATTTGAGGTGTGAGAACCAAGAAAAACTAATTTTTCTTATTGGATCAAAGTTCTAAGTTGATTCTATTCTTATTTTGATATTCATGATGAAGGTGATCTATAGATCAATATTAATAAGCAAATTGTCAGTGTCAATATCATATTTTGATAAAGACTTAAACAAAAATCGAAACGTCAAAATTTATTTTTCTTTCAAAAACTATCAAAGAAAACTAATTTTAAAACAGAAGAGATCTAAAATCAATAACAATTCAGATGTATATATATATATATATATATATATATATATATATATATATATATATATATATATATATATATATATATGTAAGGTTAAAAATACGTAAAAATGTTTGAAATACGTAATTAAGGTTTATTGAATCATTAAATAATGCACATACATATGTTCATAAAATACTATGTGATATCAATCACTGGAACTTGTATTTTAACATACAAAACTATCCAGCTTTTTTCTCAATACCTCTTTTAGAATCCTAAGAAAACCTGCCTAATCGATGGTTCGGGATATAAATATATATCAATTTTTTTAATTCAGTCATTTCCCGTTTTGGCGATAGGGGCAATTCCAATATATATACATGTTTTTTGTCTGTATATCACATTATTGATAACATCCATTAACCATTCTATATGAAAACATTGCTTACTCGATATTTTTGCTGGAAATCTATTTTTAGCTTACTTACATTGAGATTTGTCTCTTATGTTAACCTGAAATAGATTCAATGTAAGTATCCGTGGTTTCAGGTTAGGTTCGTGTGTGGTCGATTAAAAAGATGAATAGAGGTCGTTGTAGATATATGGTGGAATTGTGTTTGAAAGAGAATTACAAGTCGATTATTATAGATTAATAATCTATTACACACTTGATTAAAAAATTTTGCATCATTACCTACTACTTGCTAAGCTATCCCGGATATTTATTTTGATATATTAGTACAAATGACATTACAAAAATAAATAGAATCAACGAGTTTATTTCTTACTTCTCATAACCAATTTCAAAAATAAATGGAAATCGAAGATTCACTTTTGGGTGATTCTACAAATGATCCCGTGGCGAATGACACGCACTTAATGAAAGGTAAGAAAATAAATTTTCTATTACTACAAAATTTTGTTTGTGTATAACTTTCAGACAAAAAATTCAGATTAGTTTTGATAATAAAACAGCGCCTAGCTGGATTTTGAATATAGGCATTTGGGCTCCACACCCAAAAACCAATCTCAAATTAAGTTTATTTTATCAATTGGTAATAACCTACCTTTCGGAATATTCGAGCAAACTGAAACCCAGCTATGCATTTTTTTGTCTGAAAGTTATACCACATTTTTGATCATTAAATTCTTGTTATGTTTTATTTTATATGATATCCATATTATTAATAAAAAATTCATTTTCTTACCTTTCATTAAGTGCGTATCATTCGCCACGGGATCATTTGTAGAATCACCCAAAAGTGGATCTTCGATTTCCATTTATTTTTGAAATTGGTTATGAGAAGTCTAATTTTTCTGTCATTCTCTCATCTACAGATTATACACTAGTTGAATAAAATATATCACTTTTTTGTGTTTCAACCCTAAACTCGTTGATTCTATTTATTTTTGTAATGTCATTTGTACTAATATATCAAAATAAATATCCGGGATAGCTTAGTAAGTAGTAGGTAATGATGCAAAATTTTTTAATAAAGTGTGTAATAGATTATTAATCTATAATAATCGACTTGTACTTCTCTTTCAAACACAATTCCACCATATATCTACAACGTCCTCTATTCATCTTTTTAATCTACCACACAAGAACCTAAGCTGAAACCACGGATACTTACATTGTATCTATTTCAGGTTAACATAAGAGACAAATCTCAATGTTAGTAAGCTAAAAATATCGAGTAAGCAATGTTTTCATATAGAATGGTTAATGGATGTTATCAATAATGTGATATACAGACAAAAAACATGTAAATATATTGGAATTGCCCCTATCGCCAAAACGGGAAATAACTGAATTAAAAAAATTGATATATATTTATATCCCGAACCATCGATTAGGCAGGTTTTCTTAGGATTCTAAATGAGGTATTGAGAAAAAAGCTGGGTAGTTTTGTATCTTAAGATATAAGTTCCAGTGATTGATATCACATAGTATTTTATGAACATATGTGCATTATTTAATGATTCAATCAACCTTAATTACGTATTTCAAACATTTTTACGTATTTTTAACCTTACTTATATGAATTATAACATACATAGTTGATGTGAAATTCAACTATTCAATCATTTGCCATGACTTAGTGCGGTGTTATGAGAACACCTATTGAAAGTAAGTCTACTTCAATATTATACATTCATAAGCATGTTATATACATGGTTTGAATTTTTAAGAAATTGAAGAATAAATATTTAAATGAAATTTATATATATTTCAGATGCATTCATATATATATATATATATATATATATATACATACATACATCTGAATGCAGTTCTATTTTTTGGTTAGGTTAGGTTAGGTTGGACTTATTAATAGCAAATGGATAAACAATTGAAAATAGGGATACGTACTGATACCAATATCTTTGGTTGCTGGAAAATACCTAACCTAACACTTTGGGTAATGATTTGCCAATGAACTTGTACATTCTCTCGACCATTCCATCTGATTGTGAATGTAATGTGGTCAGCATGGTCTTTTTTATTTCCAGCTCGTTACACATTTCCTGGAACATCTAGCTATTGAAATTCCTTCCTTCACTCTTAATTCGGGTTCGCGTAAATTTCCACTCGCTTTGTAAAAGAATCCAATACGACTAGGATACATTCACCACCTCTCTGGTCGGAAATAGACCAGCGATATATTTCTTTCGACAAGGCTCATTATGCCATTTCATGGGTGTCTTTATCTTGCGATTTGGTTCATTACTCT
The DNA here is from genome assembly GCF_026230105.1 of Diorhabda sublineata. NCBI lineage: Eukaryota > Metazoa > Arthropoda > Insecta > Coleoptera > Chrysomelidae > Diorhabda > Diorhabda sublineata. The sequence goes on along the minus strand of NC_079485.1, from coordinate 17,434,914 downwards.
AGCACACAGTCGTACATTTTTACGTCAGTCGATTATATCATCGGAGCTGTTCATCCAATAAAACCTCTTATGAATTCACTGAAAGATTTTTTTACTCTCACTCTGGGCTGTCGTGTAATTTCTTCAATACTTCGGCTATTCTCGTTCTAGTAATGATTAGCTATCTTATCTTCTTGAAACCATCATCGTTTTCGAGGATCCTTTTCAAGTTCAATATGCCTTGAGTGCCGGTCAAAATCTTGACACCTCTTGCCTGGTAGGTCACTGATTATTGCTTGATCTTCTCAGATCCTTTTGGATAACCATTCTTTTTTGACTACTGTAGATTGTTAGATGTTTCTTTGTAGTAGTGCAATCAACCTGCTGGGCATGATCGTCTAGGCGCAGAATCGGCATTTCGGTGGTTGACAGCTCGAAGTTGGATATAAAACTTGTACTCTTGCAGATGATCAATTCATGTTGTGATCTGGCCCTTAGAAATCTTAAACTGTATCAATTATTTGATTGCTGAATGGTCAGTCCGCATTTAGAACTTCCTTCCATGAAGATACTGGTAAAAGTGTTCCACGGACTTCGATACCACCAAAAGTTTTCTTTTCGTGTCGAAATAGTTCTGTTTTGGTTTCGAGAGGACTTTACTTTACAATCCCTAATAATTACTCTGTAAATGTAGCCAAAAATTTATCAAATTCTAATGCTAGCTTACACAGTTTCTCCTTTATGCCCGGAACTGATGGATTCACATCAAAAATGTTTTCAAGTCTGTGCGATTGGACATTAAATCATCTTATCACTTTAATTAACGTTTTATTTCAAAATGGTACCTCTGCATAAAGGAGGAGATAAAACTCAAGCACCAATTGCACTCATCCCCCCTTAGATCATAGAAAGATTGGTCAAAAAAGGGCTTTTATCATTTCTGTGTAATTATAAAGTTCTTACCACCCGTCAATTTGGGTTTTTGAGTAACAAATACACAAATTATGCTATTTTCTCCCTCCTTAATAATGTGTACTCTAGCATAAACATCTATCACTCCATTGCAACAACTTTTTGTGATTTTCTTAAGGCTTTCGATTGTGTTAATCATAGTATTTTAATTAACAAAATGCAGTACTATGGTTTCAGGAGAACATCTCTCGCATGGTTTAAGTCATACCTCACCAACAGAAGTTAGCTTATAAGGTTAATACAACGATGTCATCTTGCAAGCCAATAAAATGTAGAGTTCCCCAAGGCTCAGTACAAGCCCGGCCCTATTTTGTATCTTCTGTGTATAAACGACATTAGTGGTAAAATGTGTCTATTTTCAGACGACAGTAGTTTCTCTTGGAGTAACCCTGATCTCACGGCACTTCATAGAACCCTACCTAATCAACCTTAAATCATAGTGCGATTCTAATCTTCTTTGACTCAACGTTTCTAAAACCAAAGTATCATAAAATGCAGCCTTTTTTAATGAATAACACTACAATTGACCTCGTTGAATCTGTAAAATTTTTAGAGTATATTTCCTCCTTTGAATTCTTCATTCATTTTTTATTTTGAGTATCAGAGATGTTTTGTTCATTTTCAACAACGCCTACCTCATCATGGGTGTGTCTGGTAACGGTGTTGTGGATCTTTTTAATAGTTTGATAAGATATCCGTTTTTTCGTAAATTTAAATAAACTAATTAATCAATTCATATTGAATTTGATTGAGGGTTTTTATATCTTGCCTATCATTCAGAGAAAACTTATTTTCTTTTAAGTGTATCGTTTCTTTAATCAATAATTTTTGATAGTTGTTGTCTTGAGGTAAAAGTTTTGTTTGTGATAATTTTCATGTTTGTGTAAAGGAGTTGATGTATTCTTGGTTCGTTTGTGACCATTCATTGTACTCTACATGTATTGTGTAGTCATTTCTATATGGCGTTATAATATTTGATTTTCTAGTGTCTTCAGTTTTATTTTCCACTTTAGTGAATAGTGGTGATGTGTTATGATTTATGACTTATATCGATGTTATGTTTTGATAAAATGTATTTCAGTTTTTCAGATAGCTTGTTTGTATAAGGAAATGCAAGATATGTATATTTTTTGACTTGGATTCATTTGTGTCGTTCGATTTATATTGTTTTTATTATATAATTTATATGAACGTTGACGAACGATTTCATTAATTTGATTTTCGGAATATTGATTATTTTTTCAAACATTTTTGAATTTTAAGAGAAATTAATATCAAAGCCTTATCTTTTAATTCTATAGCGACGCTGTGTTTTTATTATTTGGGATGGCATGAGTTATGATTTAGATATAGAAATATTTCAAAAAGCTTAGAGAAAATCCTTGTACACATACTTAGAATACATCACAACTCTACATTATTGTAATGGCACAAAATATAGAGCTTTCTGAAAAAAACGTGACTTTGATATGGAGAATAATCTAAAACACCTGTAAGATTGTGAATAATTTTAAAATGTGAAGAATAATAATGGCTATGATCCCTCAAATTTTCAAAGTGATATCTCAAAGGACAAACGACGCACTGAACTTCATCATATTAGTCAATCACCCTGTATATATATATATATATATATATATATATATATATATAAACAAAAGGATTGGATTTTTAAAAATTCTCGACATTTCATCTCCTAATTTGGAGCCATTATCAAAAGAAGGGTGGGGATTGGGTAGTTATTCCTTCATTGGTAAGAAGTGATCTGATTCCGTAGTCTCAATCTGGCCACTCCGAGCAACGAATCGCCCCTTTTCTTATTCGAATCCAAGACCTTAATCTGCCCATTTCTTGGAATTTCACCGAGGAAATGAAAAGATGAAACAATTTTTTTTTAGGATCTGGAGGATATCCACAGAATACACTTAAGTTATTTCACTTAGATTTGTGTAGTTGCTTTCAATTTTGGCAGATTCATAATTTTAATAGAAAACATATACCGTCATTAGAGTACATATTAAGGAATTGTCATTGCTCAAAGGCCGGTCTCACAATGGCAATTCAAACCAGTAAATGTTCATATCAGTAATAGTAATGAATTTTTCTAAGTAATTAAGAAGATTTACGAATCTAGATAGATGTTCCACGATTTTGAACACAACTTAATTTTCGCTCAACTAGGTGGAAGTATCAGTTGATATGCTCGATAAATTTTGATGAGTATAATATTAAAATCGGGCGGTAAATCAAAAAATTACTTGGAGAGGAGCGAATTTTGTAATGAAATCATAGAGAGAAGGGATAATCTATTGAGAGAGTGAGTACGATTGAGAAAACACTGATTCAAAGAAAGTATAAATCTCAAAATAGGCCATTTATTTTATAAGCGTGGTTAGTTTATTCCAATTCCACTTTTGCATAGGCTATACATTTCCTCATCATAATATTTGGTTTTCCTTCCATTTTTCTCATATTTTCCACAACTTTGGCAATTACTGGATTTTATAATTTAGTACGAACAAATATCGTATCATCTTTAAAAATATAAAACTTCAAAAACAAATTTTGATTTTTTGCTACTTCATTGATTTGAACTATTCTATCCCCTATATTTTATTATTTTCTATTTTCTGTCCTCCATAACTCCAATAATTTTCACTAAAAAATTTGAATTGCAGTATAGGAGATTGGGAAATTTATTAAGAAAAAGGAAATTCGTTCACAGAAGAAAGAGAAAATAATACTAAGGGGCTGGTTAGGTTAAGTTATTTAATTCGAATAAACTTTCCATCTTGGTTAATTCAAATTTCTTGACAATCTTATTATCAGGAGATAAGAAGAAGCATTCGCCGTATGACTCAATATCATGAGATTGTCCTTGTGGATTCTATAGGCAACCCCTGAATTTAATTCAATTTATGAGCGTTAAAAGAATATTTGATTTTAATACAATATTTAACATTAAAATTAGGATAGGTGGAAACACTTGGAAACTGTTTGATGTTTCCTATCTTTTTTCCGTCGTTATATTAAGAACATTTTCATTTTTCGCTTTTGTAGGAAGATGCTTTTTCCATAAGTAATTTTTACTCTTTTCTGTTTTCAAAAAGAACGATGAATTTCATACAGTGTAAACCTAAATGGTAACTTTAATAATGATGAATACAGGAAGAAAACTAAAAGTTTAAAAGGAATAACAAGGAGATACACAATAGAAGCTACAAATATTTTTGATGTAGACAAGTCGTAAAATTGAATATACATGCGCGCACAATACCAGTGCGTTTACTATTAGTGCATATAATAATTTTTTGTGAAATTTTTTGGGAAAAGCTTATGTACAATCACTAAATTTTTTAAGAGAAATTCATATATATTTTTTTAATGAGGGAAATACATGATACTTGACAAAAGAAGCCTATTGAGAGAACTATCAACTTAAACATAAATGTATCTTGCTAATTACCCAATGTTCGATTCGCAAAAAGTCAATAGAAGAAATGCCCTATTTCATTCGGTTTTGAATGATCTCATCATGATGTCGAGGATCAAATGTACCATGAATCTAGCTTAGGTAATACTTCAGTACATTGATCATTCATCGCACCTCTATGGAGTGATGTTTTGTAGAGAATATTTCCTTTTTTTGACAATATAATATAACAGCAATCCCAAAAGTGACCATCATTTGATTTCATTCCAATATAGTATTTTAAATGACTTCACTTATTTCTCTCACTTTGTCATTAATGATTGTATATTGTGTAAAAAGTTGAAGGAGCCACAGAGCAATTTCTATGTATTCAATTAAGAATTTCATTTATGTTATCATATCCACATTATAATTTAGTTATTTTCTATTTCTTGTGCATCTAAAATTTTATTGGCATTGTTATTTTTATTAATATTTAACGGAAGTTGGTCCGGTGATTAGTTCCAGTTATATCTATTTCCCAATGTTTCTTGTGATAACAGATCAAAACGGTCACCATTCAATATTGTATCAAATTGGATTGTGATCAAATTATATACATTATTATAAAAACAACAAGGCCGAAAAAATGAACTAAAGAAGGGGAGATATTTTTATTTGGAAAAATTTGGAAATGAAGACTTCGATTAAATCCAAAGTTGGAGGGAAAATATAGTTGATAAATTTTGTTTGGTATAACTCTGATTGGGATTCGTTTGTTTGGAGTGGAGTCAAAGCTTTCAAACGGAATGGTTGTACTAGGAGCATTTGTCGACGATACGATCAGTGTTGTTTCGGTGTATTAGGCAAATTAATTTCGAGAACTATCCATTTATTAATGGTATTAAAAACGGGGAAGTAACTAAAAATCCCACAATTATAACGTTAACGATGTAATGGATTATAATTTGGAACTGATTGATTTATTGTTTGGAGACTCGGTGAATAGAAATAATATAGTTAGATAAGAATCGGTAAGCGAAGTAAAAGGCCAAACATCTAAATTGAATATGTAATTCGAAACAATTAAAGCCCACCCTTATAAAAACATAATCAGATAAAGACGATAAATAAATAACCATCACTCAAACCTCAAACCTGACTCAAAAATAGACAGTGTTGTATATTACTAAAAGTATTGGGAATTATTAGATTTATCTAGCGTAAACTAATATAAATACGTAGGAAAACATAGAATTAAGAAATATTTGCCTATAAGATTAATGAAGATTAATGAAATAAGAAAGGAAGAAAAAAATTAATTCTTTAGAAAACTACAGGAGGAAATTGATAATGGTAGAGTAAACGTACTATGTAAATGTAAAGCTTGGGAGACCTAAATGATAAATCCAACGAAGTATTAGAAAGATTCATGGGAAAGAATCATGGATGCATGAATAGAAAAGAACATAAGAATAGCAAATACCAATTTTAACACAAACTTACCAAGAAGGAGCCCAATCGAAATGAAAAACCATTAATTGACTATTTCTCAAATAATGGTCGGAAACCGAATTTTGTAAAATATGTTGCAAGACAAGCGAAAATTGGTAGGGGTAACTACCTACTAAAAATGATTATAAATATGAGATCTAATTGAAAACAAAAATACACAAAGGAAGATGTAACAGTAATAAATAAATGCTATAAATTAAAGAAAATCCAACCAAACTTAATATCAAGAAAAATCTAAATCATCTAAATAAAGAGATGAGAATAGAGAGACTAGAATAGGGGGGAAATTTAAAATAAGTATCCTTGAAACTGCCAAAGAGACCGAATATCAAAAATACCTAATAAAAATATAAAGAAGAATGGACGTAAGAAAGTTAAAGAAAGATTCAATTTATGAATGAAATACTTAAATACGGAAAATGAAGCAAATTGTGAAAAATAAGAAGTAATCACAGAAGAAATATCAGTAAAAGTAAAATAAGCTAAAGACACAAAATGACAGAAAACTATAGAAAAAATTATTTTATGGAACTATCAATGCAATTAATAGAGATAAGGAATATTATATATATAGGATGTTTTTAAAGAGAAGGAAATAAATACAATCACGAAGGATGATAAAATTGTAAGGCCATGGAGAGATTATTTCGAATTACTTCCAAATGTAGATATAGGGTATAAGACGATAGAAAGATAAGAAAAGAAGCTAGGAAAATTGCGAGGGAGAGACAATATGCAGCAATGATAAAATATATGACAAAAAAAGAATGGATGATTTGGCAGAATTACTAAACGAGATGATGCTGCAAAAGAAAAATACCTGATGATTGGAACCCAGGAATTGTGATATCTATATATGAAAGTGGTGACAGTGGAAACTGTAAAAACTACTGAGATATAACAGTAACAAGCATAGCAGTGAAAATATTGATTACAATATTAGATAGAAAAGAATAAGAGATAAGGTCAAAGACACTTAAAAGAACTCACAATGTGGCTTTAGAATGGGAAGAAGCTTTCACGACTAATATTTAGACAATTAATTGAGCTACGAATAGACAACCAAGTAAGAAATCAAGAAATGATAAAAAAATTAAGTTAATTCCTTTATGTCTTCTAGATTTGGTTAAAGCTTGTAATCAAATAAATAGAGAAGATATATTTATAATAGTTAAAAACTGAAATATTGATCAGAAGACGATAACTATGATAAAAGTAATGTACAAAGATAATAGAAATATGATATTAACATACAACGAAGAATTGGTCATGATAACAGCAAGAGAAAATAAAGTATATAATATTCAAATACAGGGGAAACAAATTGAATAAGTAGAGAGATATAAATATCTGCATGTAATAATAGAATGTCATTACAGACTAGAGCAGCAAATGATTGAAAAAATAGAAAAAGTGGGAAGCTTATTAATGCAATGGAACATTAATCTTTGGAAAACCAGAAGAACGAAAAAACATAACAATATAAATACTGAAGCTTTCGAATATTTACAGGGACATGGATATTACATCAAAATCAAGTAGACCGAGTAAATGCAATGGAAACGAGAATCAACAGGAAAATGGGAAATGATACAAGAAAAGATAAAACTAGAAATGGAAGATCTAGAGAGATAATGAATATAAGACCATTTAGAAATAACATATATGATGCACAATTGTGATAGTTTGGACACATATGTCGAATACCCAGAAACAGAATACCAAAAAATTGTTGGAATTCAAAGTAGCAAGAAAAAATTCAAAAAGACCAAGAAAGTCATGAATTGAAATTGTGAAAGGAGCTGCTGAGACAATGGATATAAGAAGTAAACTTAAGATAGAAAGGCCTTGGGAAAAATTTCTATGTTATGAATTATAATGAGTTAGAATATTTCATATCGATTCTTCATAAAACATCAACAAATTTTTAACAAATATATATGTAGGATCGAGATTATTGCTTTACTCCATCTACACCCACGCACGAAACACGAGTTCTCTTCAGCAGCCTAAAGCCCACAATAACAGTCAATTCAGTCGGGTGTAACACGTAGACGGTAAAGATTACACAACTAAGACGGCTTCCTGCGTGATCAAGCCAATCTTCCGCTCATTTAACGTATAAAACCACATACACGAATATTTTTACTATCAACCTTAGTTCTCTTATTTACATTGTACATAAGTAAAGCGTTTCTATTGTTTAAATTCTATAATAAAAGTGTTTTCCTTCTAACTGGTGTTTTAAGAAGAAAAAAACCCTAGACAACCAAGAAATCCCTACATTTTTGGCGCCTTGTCCGTGATGAATATGGATCAACTGTGATGAATAGGGCGAATTGGGATCAAACGACGTTGAAAAGGTACAAAAACGACATTAAAAAGGTACAAAAACAACGTTAAAAAAGTACAAAAACGATGTTAAAAACTGTAGAACGACGTGGAAAACGCTAGATTGACTTAGAAGTGTGAAAATAAACCGAGGGCTGGACACCTCAAACTTCTGATAGACTTTCCGTAGTTAAATTGATTATTAGAGCAGAACATTGTAAAATAAAGTGTTATGAGAAACCTGATAATTTAAGCCTGAGGTGAGAAGTATTTTTACCACAAGATAAACATACTATTTTCACCTGTAATCGAAAACAATACTATCGTGTATTTTGGAATTTATATGAATGTTTAAAAAATGTAAATTTAAAGATTTACCACTTATTTGGGTTTGATATCACCCTATCGCTAAATGTTATTAAGAATAGACAGTGATGATGATTTCCAGGCTATCGAAGTACCACAGAAATTAGTAAATGCTACAAAAAATATTTATTCACAAAGTTGGAAGCACCTACTTTATAGTTAAATTTGAGAACCAAAAGTTTGTATACACCGAAGTGAAGAGAGTGAGGTTAATCAAGCACCGAATTGATTCACTCATGTATATTTATGTAAATAACTATATTCATACAGGAGTTTAAGCAGGCATGATTATGAGAATGACCATGGACTTGGAAAGGTCTTCAGTAGAAAGAAAGTATCTACTTTGTTTTAAAGTTATAACGAGAAAATGTATATACTTTTTGAAAGCTAAGACTAAAATGAAGTAGCATTAACACCTGAATCATAAAACATCTCTAAAGGAGAAGCAGGTGAGACATTTGAAAATTATTTGAATAGACAGTGATGATGATTTCCAGGCTATCGAAGTACCACAGAAATTAGTAAATGCTACAAAAAATATTTATTCACAAAGTTGGAAGCACCTACTTTATAGTTAAATTTGAGAACCAAAAGTTTGTATACACCGAAGTGAAGAGAGTGAGGTTAATCAAGCACCGAATTGATTCACTCATGTATATTTATGTAAATAACTATATTCATACAGGAGTTTAAGCAGGCATGATTATGAGAATGACCATGGACTTGGAAAGGTCTTCAGTAGAAAGAAAGTATCTACTTTGTTTTAAAGTTATAACGAGAAAATGTATATACTTTTTGAAAGCTAAGACTAAAATGAAGTAGCATTAACACCTGAATCATAAAACATCTCTAAAGGAGAAGCAGGTGAGACATTTGAAAATTATTTCAGTAATTGCGAGAATCACGGATGGATAGCAGCCTACCCAATAGGATTGGTCCTCAGGGAGGACTGTGATTCGAACAACTTTTAATAATAGGAGTCCAAAGTTTTATCGAATACTCATCACTATTATAGATTAAACATATATACGTAATGAATAATTGTTCCCGGTTAACTAAATTTCTATGTTTTGATGCGCTGTTCTCATGAACAGAAGTAAAATTATGAGCATTCTAATATTGAATAATTGTCAGTTATTTCAAGAAGAATTGAATTTATTTTTGAAAATGGTTTGCTTATATAAAAATTAAACATAATAATATATAAATTATTTGGGATAATTATGGATTACCGTTTGATATGTGGAGAAATGTGATTTTACGAATACCTACGTATTCACCATGTGACTTTGAAATTGTCAAGATTAATTTTGGAAATGAACAAAATGTATCAAATTATCTAAATACATTGACATTTTTCAGTTCACAAATTATTTGATTATTTTGTTGTCATGCTTCTTTCAATTTCAATTTCATTTGTTCATCCTCCCAGTTTATACATTTAATAGGTCTTTCGCTAATTATCAGTATCTTGTGGTTTGAGTTTGGGGTTTGAGTTTGAGGTCCATATTGCGTCCATTTGTACGGCAATACTTATCACAGACACATCAAGAGTTTTTTTCCTATTATCAAATGAACAGTATCATTAATCTGTATCCCGTACCGAAAAAATCGGAGAAGCTTTGCAAATATTTTATCCCTTGCACTGTTTTCTTCTGGTTACACTTTGTAGTTGAAGCATCAACATGTCATTTTTCAAATATACTTAAAAAATGAAATTAAAACGTAAGTAATAAATGAGTAATAATTAATTATTCATTCAATATTGCGTACAATGACACAATGTTTGACAGACTGCTACCTGTAGAAAACATAGAAACTAATTCAACAAGTAATAAAATGCAACAAATTACTTACATTACCTTTTATTTGATATTATTTTATCTATCAATTTTCACCTTTTTTTTTTCAACTAAATATGATCCATTATGGTTATCATAATTATGAGTACCTAATCAAAGTAATGATATTTATTTTTTTCAATATTGTATGCGACAAACTCTCTTTAATATTTTTATATTTACTAGTCAATAATATATTGTGCTCGTCCAATAGTGGATGGATAGAGTTATCGTAAATGATTTAAGGGTTAAGAGATACAATTTTTTATCGAGCTCTCCCAATATTAGCACCATGGCCACATATAATTTCTAAGCTCAGCAATTTCTTAATAGCTATCCCCAATGTTTAATGACAAATATTAATTATTCTTGTTTATAATTAACATTTCAGATCTAATTGAGATAAATATAAAATATATTGATTCAACAAATTTATATTAAAATTCCATGTAATCAAATTGGGAGTTATATACTGTTAGGTAAAGGACATAAAATGACACCAAGAGTATTGTCAGCATGAATTGCTCCTTTATAAATGGAGCCAAATCTTTAGTAATACTCAATAAAGCTCCAGGCACTAAAGGAAACTCATACTAACTTAGTCTTGGAGTTATCTATCATCCGCGCTAAATAGTTATACGCTGACTTACTACTATCAATATTATGAAGGTGGATGTTTGTTTTTGACTTTCCGTGGAAACACAAAAAATATGTACAGGTATCATAATTGATGTAGGTGGATATATCTTCTTCTTTTTTGTTCATTTGGGTTGTTCTCCCGATGGAAACCTAACATTTTCCTGGCGTGAAAAAAATATCATGTGGGAACATGTTATATGATACATACATACATACATACATACAAAAGTTTTTATCATAATCGATGTACCCAAAAAATTTAGGTCAATAAATTTTTGATTTTTTGTTCAATGTTCTATGTATTCTAGTATAAACAGAAAAAATGTTAACAAAAATCAATTGATTTTATGTTAGTAGCACATTGCGTTATTTATAGTGATTTTTTGTGTTATTTAGTGAAATTTGTCGATTGAACAACATGTTTTGTAATGAAAATCTGTTACTGTAATCTAGTAATTCCCATATTCTCATACATATTTTATGAAATATAATATAATGGAAAATTTAATGGCTTTCCAAATTCCATTCAATATTATGTTACAGTTATTTTTTCTCTACCCACTGCAATTTTTAGATTGTGTACTAATAAAAAAGTAAGAAGTACGATGAGGATATATTTTATTCTGAGCATGTTCATTTTTAGTTCCTAGTGTATTGGACTATACTCGTATGTTCCATTGATAATTTTTGTGAATGTTTTGGGATGATATAGTGTATAAATAATATAAACGCTATCCAATTTTGTCAAGCCCTACCCACTTTTTATATGCCAAAAATATGTTGCAGCCATCTATCAAATTATTCGTAGCTGCATCAAGATTTATGAAATATAACTATAAATTTTACTTGAATTATTAGGACTTTTCTATCATTGATAGCTTTCTCGTTTTTATGTTTGTGAATCATTACTGAAAATTCTCTTTTACATGTTCTTCAATTGATAGAGACTTAAAATCAAGAAAACCATATAAAAGAAGTCTAACCTAAGGAGTGTGCAATTAACCTACTTAAGATCCCAGGCTGAAAACTTTTATTTGGAAAAGTATGTTGGGCTTCAACTGAAGCATAACTGGTAGGTACTTAGATGAAGTGAACAACACCAGCTTTTTAACGAAACGGACAACTGCGTATTCAAGAAGACACAAACAATACACAGCAGTTAAATAAAAGCAAATATAGAATTGATATATAAGAAAAAGAAACTCTTGAGAAATCCGACTTGATTGCAACTTTCAACTGTAGTATTGGTTGTTGGTGACGCAGCTGATGCTGATGGAACAAATCTGGGTCAAAAGGAGCTTATGCTATTCAAAAAGTAAATTTATATTTTTAAATTATAACTAGGTGAAAAACATTGTGTTCCCCAAATAAACATAAAATATAAATTTCCAGGGATTTACAATATTTGTTCGAAATAACTTCAAGAAATAATAGAAAATGAAAAAAAAATAGAGTAATATGAGTATGAAAAAACAATTTTGTGAACACCACATATATAAAACAAAGTTACAAAAATAATAACAAAAATTAACCTTCAGGTACAAAGAGAGATATCACCACAATTTAATTTGAAATTTTATTGTTACTCCTGGTAGGAAATAGAGGAAAAGGTCGTTTTTGAAGACTACATTAATATTTTAAACAAATAAAAAATATTTGACAGAAAAAGTGAAAATCTGATCAGAATCTTACATTCAATATATACTCAAAAATATAGTTCAATTAAAATTTCTATTTTCATTTAGTGTGGGTTTTATATTATATTATAAATTACACAATTAATCATTTTTATATACATTGTGTATAACTGCAAATATCTTAGACTAACATTAATAAGTATGGAACACAGTAGCAGCAAAAATAATTTGTCTCAGAAAAACCTGTCATATTGGCCGCTAGTTCTGCTCAAGGCGTTATCCCCACTTAACCAAAGCCCTTCGATTACCGCGCAGCCAGTCTTTCGGTAGCTTGAGATCGAAAAGCACGTAGAAATTTCTATGCGTTATTTACATTTTTCGGTCACGTGCATTCGAAAACTTACAGATTTGCTATAAATTTAATCTAATAACCTAGTTCCTTAATAAAGTGGATAATTTATAAGTATAAGTACCCTAAAGGTAAGATAATCAGTCCTTTGAATGTTTGATACGATAAAATATATTTATCTCTTTGGAGGTAGTAAACCATATATTAATTTAATGAAGATCATGTTGACTTGACCATACATTCCTTTTTTTACAGTACAGTAGACTAATTAATGATAGTAGATGTTATATGACAGGCCGTAATAAAACAAAGTGGTTGTGAATTGAATAGTTTTCGTGTTCACATATTCAATATCACTGTCCTGTCTGTCTATCATTTCAATAGTTTTATTTCTAATAATAAAACTCAATATTAACTAAAATTCTATCATCATAATTTCTAATATAAATTCCATTTCAATTTAATAAAATATGAAAATGTTTGATCTCAAATTCGACTTTTCTGAGGAACAAAATACTTCAAAAATATGTATTTTGTCTTAGCTACTTGTGTGATTTTCGTTAATTTCACAATGTATATAATCGCATTAATAACAACGTCTTTGTTCTGCATACTCTTGTATGAATTCATATTCAAATATTTTTCACGATTGGTATTTAAGTATTTGGCACCAATTGGATGTTTCCATAGTATCAAAGATGTTTAAGTTTGATTGAAATGATACTCGTTGTAATGAATTCGATCAATAAATTTTATTATGTAAATCCAGTGTAATAAAATAATCAATTGTAATAACTATCACTTAACACATAAAATAAAAACGTAAAAATTTGTTTTCATATTCTTAATATTTCATATAAAGTTTGTCGATAGCTTCATGGAAAACTCATATTTTATCGAAAACTGTTTTCAACATTATACAATAGTTGGTAATTAAAACCATATTCTTCGATTTTCCTTTCATTACAATAATGACAGGGTTTTACACTTTTTTTCTTCCATATGAACATTCTTCCAGTTGAATTTTATTTTACAAACTGACTGTGTGTAATTGGACCAAACTAGATAGTATTGGAGGAAGTATATTCGTCGAAATTACGTAACCTACGGTTTCACAAAAGTTGTTTTAAATTCACTTGTAAATTTGACCAAAAAGTGTCACAGGTACCTGTGTACAGGAGGCAGGTAAGTATCTGAAAACAATGGTTTTTATTAAATCGGTATACTTCAATCTAAATTTTAATACAAACAATAATATACTTTAGAGCATCCCTAAATTCTATTTGGATATATAAGATTGGGTTAAGTTGTAGTATAAATTTGTACATTTTTGATGATATAAGCTTACATAAACGTATCTGAGAATTGTACACTTCAATTTTCTTTACTCAATTGAAATATTTTTATAATATCTAAGTCTAAGTCAGATCATCTGTAAGATAAAATTTATTATTTCGAAAGTTTTTTTATTTTTTCATAACATCAGTATGTTACTTATTGAGTAGCATTCAGTTCTACTAAGATTATTCAACATATTAGTTATAAAGGAGTATATTTAGTACAAATAGTTGAGGCAAAAATCTTTCTATTTTACCATATTTGCTCGGTCTGCCCATGTAGCACTAGTTTTATTAACGAGAAATAATCGTTTACATAACAATTTTCGGAAGCTGAGTGGTATTCAAAATAGGACCATTCTACTTGGCCTTTTTATTGAGGTGGTCAAAACATTCACAAAATAACTATAAAATTATATATAAATATAATGATATTTTATTATTTTCATAATCCCCTACTCAGTAATTATATGATATTAGTGAAGAATTTTATTTTACCACTTTTCACTAATTTAAGAGAGTTGCCGGTTTAAAAGCTGTATTTTAGTTGAATAATATAATATTCGAGAACTTTTTAATTTTTTTTTCAATAATATGCAAAAGGCGTCTTTTGGATAAATATTATTGATCATGAAACATTAAAGATCACTATTTCACCAAAATTTATCAACAAAATCCAATTCACTGCGAAAACTGTCTAAGATAATTCCAAAAAAGTAGATCCCTCTTTGAGTGTAAGCAAATTCAATTATTCATATAATTCACCCATAAGAGAAAGTTACAATTCAATGACGTATATCAGCAACAATTTCCTTAAAATTGACTAGTTCTGAACAAGTAAAAAAATATAATCGTGAAAATAATATGATAATCAAATTTGTAACTTGTACCATCATCAGAATTACTTTATAATGAAAGAATATGGCTACGAATAAATTTGGTTTGTACCTCTAAATAACGCTTGGACAACGTGAATGCGAGCTCTTTATTATTTTATTCTTTTCAATTTTCTCAGTTAACGGTTTGGTAAGAAGACTCAAATGACACTATCACTAACTTTTTAAACGTCTCCCTACGGATGTATTGAAACTGAATGATATATTAATAAACTTAATAACTACATATTCCCACGAATCTTTTGGAGCTTACAAGAATAGTTGTATAGGCGATATAAAACTTCTTATATAGGTGTCTTAAGCAGCTTGGACCTATTAAATGACATTAACTTTTTCTTGAAGCTCCCAAAAAATAATAATAAAAATCGTTTATTAAAGCTTGGGAATCAAGTATAATAACCGATTATAAAAAATACATCGATCACTGAAAGATACATAAGCTAATACGTACTTCAAATTACCCTTAAAAACCCATTTTTCACCTAACCCAACCTAACTCGCCCTTTTCCCCTAACACTTTAGTAATTTCCATTATTCAAAAACATCTCAGCACTTAGTATAGTGCTAAATCACTGGTAGCAATTTTCACGACAAGTTGCAGTAATGCAGTAATGGTTCGTTTATAACTAAATATTATCGAACAATTGGGGAGAGAGAAATGCTTTATCGTCAAAAAAAATGGTTACAACTTGTAAACAAAAGCTTGAAAAAAACTTTGAAACAATCAGATAGAAATGTACAATAGTTTCTGGGATTACGGTAATTATCATATTTAATGGCTCTAGAAGTAGGTACCCATTCCTCGAAATCTATAATCCCTCCGTCAATGGGTTTGACCCAACTTCAATACCAATTTCGACCTATCTGCTCCATCAATTAACTATCTTTCGAGCGCAATACCGAGTTCGATGCAATGGGCCTCCGAAGCACAAGTAAAATTATCGCAAACTTATATAAGCAAAATTTTATATTCGAAATAGAAACTAATCATTGACTTCCGTAGAAATCTTAATCTTAAAATTATTTTAATAGTAATAAATATCAACATTAATTTTAGGTATAATGAACTCTCTCGTTGATCTTTGTGTATCTTACTATTGTTTCAAAGTTAAGGTCAGTCAATGAATTAGCTTCTGAATGGACAGTCTTGATATGACTCCTAGAATATGGGTTAAAACATTATTCGTTTCACGTATCTTTGTATATTTTCCCCATGCTAAAAACTATGTTGGGCTCTCTTCTTTTTCTTCTTCAGTCTCTATACCCAATGGTTCGTTTCTAAACGTTTTCCATCTCATCATGTGAATCGATGTCACTGTCTTTCTAAATCCTCCTTTATTGCGTAGATGTCATATTTTTCCAACAATCTTCTTACTTTTTCATAATAATATAAATATAATTAACATAATGAAAATATTGAGAACCTTGACATATACTATCAGTACTTATATACTATGTTGAGCATAAGCGAGTGTTCATGCGAATTCTGTGATTAACTCATTTTGATTACTTCAATCAAAGCAGCATAGTTCCATCAGTAGGTAGATATTAACACGTTCCATGTTAATTCTGAATGCTTGATATATTTATACATGTAACTCAATGTAAAGTCATTAAATAAGTGTAAAGTTTAAACATTAAAGTTACATCATGATTAAAATGTGTAAATTGTGTTGTTTATCAGAGAATTGGTTCAAAATTTATTGAAAACACTGGCTAAAATGCTTAATGGGTGTCGTCACCCTAATTGGGATATTTGAATCTACCAATCTACACAGAATTTGTATAATCACAATTTGTCTTATTTAATTTGATATATACGACGAAAGTCTTATGTTTGTAAACATAAACCTTCAATGTTACTAGTCCTTAGTGAATCATAGGCGGAAGGTATTTTCAAAAGATTGAGAGATTTGTCCTTTCACTTGTCGAATATTTCACATAAAATATAGAGATCTGTGCGAAGCAAAATATTGATTCTCAGAACGACCTGGACTAACACACCATTTGTTAGATGAGATACTACGGCAATAAATCTTTTTATATATTGGATATATCTATGTATTTAATATTATAATTTTGCATTCATTTTTGCTGGTACTCATTGGTATATTTTAACTGCAATTTTAATTGAAAATTGAAAAATATTTCTATCGAGCACGTATTATAATATCATTATCAGGCTATGTAATATATTTTTAACAAGTGGATAAATCTTTTTTGTCCAACTTTTGTGAACTTGGTCCTATTGTATTTTTGTAAAGTATTTCCAGCGTTGTAAACTCATTCTAGAACATATCTATTGTTTTAGAACTGAATAGTTCTATTGAATAACTTTTAAAATTTTTTAGTGTTTCACGAGATCAATTTTACCATTAATGTACTTTGTCTAGTTGTTTCATTTTTATAAGCTGCTCTTTTTAATATTGTTCTGAAACATAGAGAGATAGAATCATCGCCACATATGTTCTTTTCTTTTACTCTATACTCCATTATGAATATTCCAAACAATATAGTAGGACTCGCATTTTCAAAGTGACAGAAAATGTCCGACCTGTTAGTTAAATAGGTACATAAAACTAGTCTCAACGATAATTATATGAAATAATCATTGAAAAATTGATAAATCATATATAAATATTTTTTCAAATGTTTACTCTTTAAATTTTAAAAAAAGACTGAACATTATAAGATAATAAACAAACAACAACAGTGATTTTTTGATAGAAAAGTCGCTCTTTCGTCAAACTGTACCCGTACATGCACTTATTATTTTCCAATAACATATATATTTTATGTTTCTGATTGGGACCTCATCCCTTGTAATACTAAAAAAATATATTTTTAAGTAAAATATGTGACATCCCGCGACATTCGAAAGACTTATGGAAAACGACTTAAGAGGGTTATCTTGGAAAACATGCTTTTAACACTAACTTTATGGAAGAAAGTTCCTTATCCGGCCTGACCATGCAGCCCTCAAGTGGTTGATGCAGTTCAAGAATCCCGAGAGTCTAATTGCCAGATGGATTGAACGCCTTCAGAAATACAACTTCGATATCCAACATCGAGCCGGTTACAGTTATAAAAATGGCGATTACTTATGTAGACGACCGTGTCCAGCTAACTGCTCCCACTGTGACAAAGCCGAATCCTAGGAAGCTGTAGTTTCAAGAACTATAGTGGTTAATGAAGAATAGTCACCCGCGAGGCTCAATGTGGGAATCACTTGTCCTGGAAGGGCCTTTTAAAAAGAACCCTCGAGAAATATTATGGTTTCGAGAAGAGAAGACAGCTAGTCATTCCAAGAACGAGAGTAGCCGAGATACACAAGAATTTACACGACTGGTGTAAGAAATGTTCGACTTGTGTTACGAGTAATGCTTTAGAAATCACTGGACCGTTCCTGACGACAGGCAGTGGTGGTAAATACGTCCTAGTCGTGATGTACTATTTTACAGAGTGGGTGAAAATTTATGCGATCCCTTATGAAGAGACCACAACTGTTGCGGAAGTATTGTGAAAGAAATTATCAGCCGATATGGTGTGCCTTTGGAAGTCCAGAGCGATCAAGGAAGAAACTTCGAGAGGCATATGTTCCAAGAAATCAGTGACCAGCTGGAAATGAAGAAGTCCAAGATCACCGCATTACGTCCACAATTAGATGGAATGGTCTAAAGAATGAACAGGACTATTGGCAGATATCTGTCCAAACTAGTTTCCAGCCACTAGAGAGATTGGGATCAGTATCTATCCCTAGTTGCAATGGCTTATCGATCAGCTATTAATGAGTCCACGGGTAAAAAACCTGCGTCCTGTTGACGTGAAATGAGGCTTCCTTATGACCTACAATTTGGTTGTGGGCCTGGAGAAGACCTAAATGGTGAAAGATTATGTGATCCAATTGAGATGACATGCACGAATTTGTTTTACATCAAATTTCAAATCACCAAGATTTTGAACAACGGACAGGTTATTAACATTGGATGGTGAGCGTGAATGGGAAACAAGTTTTTCAGACTGATGGGGTTACTGTCAGAAGTAATGAAAGTGTTAATCTGGATGATATGCATTATTTAACTGAATCCTCACTGGTTGCGGAAATTCTTACATCAAGGCTATTGGAGTCTTGATGTATGATATGGAACAATTATAGATCCCTTTTTAACTAAGTTGGAATTTATGGATCCGTTGGTAATATTTACACTGAATACACTATTTACACCAACACTCACAATTACACTATGTGACGCTCGTTTCGATAAACTAGTTATAGTCTTCATAGACTGAAGGTAAATTAAAACTTAATAACACTTGTTTTATACCGAACTTTCTTACCAATACCATTCTTTGGTCCGTCCATATTTTAAATGAGCTATCTGCTCTCTAAACCGGACAATAACGGATCTCTTAGTCTACCAAATATACTTCACGTCACATATATGAAATTAACTGTGGTAATTGTGATTCAAATCAATGACTATATTAAAGGTGCCTTTGGAATAGCAGCAAAATGAGTTTTTGCAACTATGCAGTTACTCAAAATATTTCTCAAGAAATTCATATTTAAACTATCACCTTATGTAGATTGTACGAGAAATATATTTCGATCCCCAGACATGCTTGGACTTCTATCTATCTATGGGGTAGGTTGATTAATATTGTAATATTCAATATATTTACAAATGAATAGTTTCAACAATGGAACATTTCTTGGGTAAGGCTTAACCTCAAAAACATATTTAATTAGTAGTATTTATTCGGTGCATTTCAGTTTACAATGACTTAAGTACCCCGACGGACATATTGAGCCATATGAAAATATTCTCCACTGTTTTATTTAAGTCATTTCGATACAAAAATGTAGTTTTCAATATAGAGCACTTCACAATAGTTATATGTGCAATGATTAATACATGACATCGATTGTTCTACATACTAAACTGGACAAACAAAGCAACATAAAAACTATTCAAACAATAAACCAACTACTAATAGTATGTTACGTAAATATTAAAAATTCTCTGCATATTCATATCGATTATTATGTGCATATCAAGCTTTCATTGTATTTCTGATATATTTTATTTTTTTTTCCTATTGGTACGAGAGCCATACAGCATATTTATACCAAATTATGTACAAAATTGAGGGTGACAATACAACACGTCGGAGTGTATTTGGCAGAGAATTCAATTTATTCAATGAATTCACATATGTAGACTCTATACGAGGGCAACATTAAATTTACTCCCTGAAGTATTTTTATACAGCTATTCACTCGAGTTCACTGACGTGACGACAAAAAACTTGAATTCAAGGAATAAGTGAGAAGATCTTTCAAACATTTGCACATTCCGTTCAGAACTTCCGGTTTGGAATTCAAGTAGAAATCAATATCACTCAGTTTTGAAACTTTCGTTTAGATTATATTTCTTGAATAATACTTCCCTTCTATATAAGCCCATCAACCACTATTTTAGAAATTGTAAAGATAATTATTATCAAAAGTTGACCGAAAACTGCAATACAGAATATGTTTTATTTACACATATTATTCATTATTCAACTTAGTACTTGTGTTTAGGAAAGAAAAAATGTGACTAAAATAATATCAGGAAATGGAATGGAAACTTTATGGTTATCCGACAAGAGACAAACCTTAGTTTACATCTTGAATACAAACGCGCGGTACAACTGGTATGCACATATTCATTATTTTTTCGATCTCCTTGCAACACGATAAGTAAGTTACCAACATAATAATGAAGATAGTCTCGACAATCTTTTGATCAAAAGTACAGAATAATGATTGATTTCGTAGAAAAATCAAGTATGGTTTACTTCGTTTTTATTTGTACTACCAGAAAAATACTATTAAATAATTTGCAACCCCCAAGAAAGCGAAAAAAATTGCGCTTTCGGGAAACCTAAAATTGATTCAATTTAAACAAAAATCATTTGCATCATCATCTTCATCAAATCATTTGTTTCACCTATAAATTTTCATTATCAACTAATTTGCACCCTGTTAATTGGAGCAAACATAAAAGTAACGAGCGCCTGAAAAAATTAATGCTAGATTATAGCAGAAAAGAAAACTTTGGCTATTTTATTTTTCATATAACCACTTTCATCTATGGTGAAGTTATGAATAAAAGATCTTAATTGAGTACCTAATTTAAGCAGTCTCATTAAATACTCATTAATGATAAAGAGCAAGCCACGTTTCGTTTTGTATTGATGCTGATGTTTGCGAATGTTTTTAGACAATACCTAAATCACATATTAAATTTTCAAGTAACTTAAGTTGAATTACCAAGTAGTGCTTGTGTACCAGACTGTTTATTCTTTTATAGTCTAGGTCTTTACTCTTTTGTCATTTTGGACAACACAGAAACCAATTTCATCATGGCTTTCATTGTCACCCTAGCATGTTCTGGTATGAATAAGAATCACGAGTAGATCATCAGACAATGATACAATTGGTTTGAATAGTATAACTCATTTAGGTACTGTGTTTCATTTTATACTATCAGGTCAGTTAGAATTTATGGGTTTTCTTTTTATTTATTTATGTTTAATAAATTGAAAGAATTTTATGCTATTATTGACATTTAATTAGTACAATCGAATTTACCGTACTCTCCGCTGTATGGAGAATGTCGCTCGAGAAAGTGCTATACCATCAAAAGTACCTAAATTTTTTGCACTGTTTATGATTTCCCTACTTTAAAATATATTCACGATAAACTATCACAGCTACAGAAATCTCATATCCCTCTAGAAAATTTCGTAGCTGGAAATGAACAACAATCTATATTCCAATTGATTGGGAAAATAAAACAATACATTTATAATTTAGTAAGTAGTTTCATAGACAATCATGAGCTCAGGTTCACGAATCATCAAGGGAAGTGTTATCAAAAGATATAACTAATCTGATATAAAGTGTTAAATAATTGATACTTATGCTGGGAAACTGTACAGCCAAAGGTAAGACAATAGATAGAAGCATCGAACTATCACCCAATTACACTCATAACATGTTGTCTCAGATCATTGAGGTAGTGGTCCAAAAAAGGCTTCCATATTTTCTGTTTAAATATAAAATATTTACTACACATCAATTTGTATTTTTATGTAACAATTACACAAATGATGGTATATTCTCTCTCCTAAACAACCATCACACAATTTTCTGATTTTTCTGAGATTTTCGATTGTTTAAATCATATATTTTAATGAACAAATTGCGGTACTACTATTTCAAAGGAACACTTCTTGCATGATTTAAGACATACCTCACCAACAGAAGTGAGCTTGTGAAGGTTGATACAACGATATCTTCTTGCAAGCCAATAGAATGTGGAGTGTCTCAAGGCTCAATACTAGGCCCTATTTTATTTTTTCTCTTTATATGTCTTTTTGCAGATACTAGTTTCTCTTGAAGCAACTCTAATGTCACGGCACTTCATAAGACCATATCTTTCTTGTACTAAATAACACCACCATCTAATTCGACCTGTTCTACGCTAAGAACAGTTTCCAAGAAACTAAACTCTTAAACAGTTTATTATGCCCTCTTTGTAGTTTTCGTATGCATACTCTATATTAAGATTTTATTTTAGGTGTGTATTTAAGTTATTTGTGTATTTTTTAGTTATTCACAAGATCTTGTGTACAAATTCTGAACAATATTTTGACAATAAAACATTTCCTTTCTATAATCAGGATTTTTTAACATACATGTGTAGAAGTTACGACCATTGGACCAACTGATCCGCCCTAAAGAATCTTTTAATTCTCAATCTTAGAAATTTCACATAACTAGATGATAAAAACTGAAATAAAGCTATTTATTCCTTGATTCAATTAAAAGCCCTTATTTTTCTCCCAGAAGTATAGGTTTTCCGAGAATACCATATATTAGGGAGGTGCAAATTATTTAATGGTATTTTTCTGGTAGTACAAATAAGAACAAAGCTAACCATGTGCGATTTTTCTACCAAATCAATCTTATTTTGCCAGGATCTTTTAGATCTTTCTTCTTTATGGCAATATGTATGACAAGACCAAACCCAACTGTTTGATATCATTTTTTAAAAAAATATTGATAACGCTTAAAAAAATCGATACAAGTAGAGATTGAATGTATTTGGATCTATAGGAAAAATTGTTCCATTGTCTTTCATTCTACTTCCTAATAATATGATATGAGAAACAAGAAATAAATATGAAACTGAATAATTATATACTGGGATACATAAAGAGAAAGAGACTAGACCAATTTATGGCAGCAGTTGTTGGACAATAGTAAGTAAAATTTTTGGTTTTATCTCTGCTACGACCGTTTAGCAGCCGTGAGAAAATGATACAATTTCTATCTATATTTAGGTGATGAGTGGAAAATTGTAATCAGTTTGAATTATTAGATTGGGAAGAAACGATTCTAATTTCCAGAATGTGAAAATTACTTCCATTTCCATACAACCATTTATGTTAAATCAATCTTATTTGATGTGTTCTTCAATGGTCGAAGTGTGTGCTAGACATTTTCGATATTAGTTTCACCTTAGCATACATATGTCCTACCTCCATATTAATATTCTACCTTGAACATTTCTCTAGAGTGCCATATATCTTTATGAAACTCATCCTTCATCTCTGTGCCAATTCTTTATTTTCCGTAGGTGCATGTGCATTTCATATTTTTATTTTCTTGTATTTGCTCTGTAACATTCTACAGTCTGTCCGAAATTACGTCAAAAGGAATAACACCTTAATTCTCCTCTTATTATAAATCAGACACCAGAAAAATTTGCTATTATCATTTCCATACTCGTTGTGAACTTTCTTTTTATTCGTTTTTTGCAAGGCTTAAACCTCTATTTTGTACATATGCATTGTTTCTTCTAGATTTGACAATGGTCCTACCAAAAAGTCGACATTACATTCCAAACACGTACTTATTGTTACTGTGTTTAGGTTATTTGAGCTATTCTATTCTGTTTAATAGTTAATAATTATTTCAGAAAGGTATAGAGTGATAAAATCTCATTAGGTATGCAAAGGGACCACAGAGTGACCCAACGAATATTTAAGTCACTTTCATAGTTTGGCATTGATTCCATTGTAAAATTATTTCTTTTTATCAAATTCAGGTAGTACCACTCGGGTTTGGGTCAATATATAGGTTTAGCCTATTGTTATCCATTAACAAACACAGAAAAAGATTGTGCCAAAGGCGTGCCGGTAGGATACTAATAAAAAGGAAAGAATTTTATTTTAACAGATTAAAAATTAGGCTTATGTACATAGTATTAGGTACACTTTTTTTATTGAACATTATAAAAAAATACATAATACAGAAATTAAATTATAAAAAATATTCTTCATCATCTGAGGAACTGTCATCTCCTCTTGATGTTATAATTAACGGGTCGACGGTCCAATCGATAAAGTAGTTAAGATCCCACATTTTATCCTCTTCTTTGATGACATGATGGACTGCTTTTCGCCAGTTCTCTGGTATCACTTCCTTAAAGGCTTGATCAAACAGTATCTTAACGTCTTTCTTTTTGAATGTCGTGTTGTGTCTTGCTACAAATCCTTTTACTTGCTCCCATATAAGTTCTATAGGATTTAGTTCGCAATAATATGGCGGTGTGCGCAGCACAGTTACACTATGTTTTTCTGCTATATCGTCCACGGCCTATTTCATAAAACGATGTTTGTGTAAATTTGCTATAGCTAATAGTTCTTTTTTTATCAAATTATCTTCAAATTCAATACTTTTGTTGATTAACCATTCTATTATTTCTTGTTTTCTCCAAGATGCGTCGAGAATGATAACTTGCGTTATCCGTAACTACTTCTGAATCAGCCGGAAGATATTTTATCATTTCACCAAAATAGTCTTCAAAAACATCCGAATCCATGCCCTCGTTATAATATACCGTATGAAACGACTGAAAGTTTCGCAAACCTTCTTTTAAAAATCCCTCTTCGCTTCCAATATGGAAAATTATTAGTCGTTTCCCTTTAACTGAAGGCACCTTCATACCCGTTGACAGGCCTTTCATGAAAGCTAGGCGAGCACTGGTTGTATTTTTTTATTGCCTCATTTTTGGTTTTGTTTAACCTTCATTAATCCATGTCTCATGAAGTTAAAAGATTTTCTTCTGCTCTGTTCTATACTGCTTTATACTTCTTAAGTATTTTCGTTACCAGCAAACAATTTCATCGCTTTCCAGTAAAAGTGCTTTACGGTTATGGTTTTCCCTGGCAAAATCCATATTTCTCAAAATGGTTCATAAAAGTTTTTCAGTTATCAATGGAATACTGTCATCCTGGCCATGCTCCATCAAAATCTTATCTAGGGTGGGTATTTCTTTTTTAAAATGAAAAGAGTAAACTTTTCTTCGAATTACACTTGGTGTTTTCATCAAGGACTTTTACTGGTCTGCCTGGACTTTTCTTAGGAGGTTCCACTTGGCCTGGTATCTTTCTCCCCCACAATAATTTAAAAACGGTGGACATTTCAATTCTAGTCATTCGGGAACATCGGTCGACAGTTTCTTGTACAGTAAATTTCGGGTAATCGTATTTTATGCAATCGTGTACATTTAAAATAAGTTTTTCATTCACTAATAGTGGAGAATTATTGGAACATATTTTCGTTGGTGTAACTGTCCCCATTTTATTACTAATCTTATAACACTGTGAACACTATTTACGACTTAACAGCAAACACTGAAGCGTTAAACTGAACAAATATACTTATAAAGGTCTAAAAATTTTGGGTAAGGCACCATTGCCGTTACGGCGCATGGTTAAGCCGAATTTGATATACGGCTGGAATTAGGCAGAAGCACTAATAGAAAGTTAAATGGTACCTGTTAAACGCAAAACATTGCTCGATAACTTTCTGAAATAGACTATAATCGTGTTTTGTTCCGAATAACATAAATTTTTTCTTTAAGAATTTCTGTCTCTACTTTACAGACCTCATCTTTCACATTTCTTGATTTATTATCGATGTCAAGATCCTTCGATATGAAGTTCTGATTCTGTCTATTAAAGTTTTATTGTGGTTTGTATTGGTCATCAGTTCTTCTTCGTGTTCTCTCTTCATAAACTTTCTAGGTTTCCTGAAAAAAAACTTATCTCCTCTTTCATTTTTTCGTTCGCTTTTTCAATTCCCATGAGCAGTTGTTGACTTTGTTTGCACCTTTCTAATTAGCTTCTATTCCCCCATTAACTTATAATTTTGGTTCATCAGATTTCTCATCATTCTATTATTATTTCCTATGTCTCGCTCTTTTCCTCACTTGTTTTCATAGACGATTTCTTAGTAATTTGCTTGAAACAAAATGAACGTCAACCAGGTCGTTTTATTTTGGATCTTAGTCGGTATCCGTTCTACTAACTTTATTACAATACCGCTAAAGCAAAAACAACACAGATCTAGCCTTCAGAGGCTATTTTGTTTTTATCGGTATATATTTTTGTATCAATAATTTGTCCTTTTCTTTCAAAATGTTTTTTTGACAATTCGGTTTTTCTTACGAATTGTTACTCGCTTCTTATCGAATTATTCTATTTTTTATCACTCTCATTAATTGTTTTTTATTTTGCAAAATTTTTGATTCCATTAGTCAGAATATTCATTCATAATCTTATATTTTGATATTCGTTATTCTGATAATGGTTCCTAGAAGTAATTATAAATGGAATCACAGAAGATGATTTTTTTATTTTTTGCCTCCATTCAATGCTGCCACTTCACAATATACAATTTAGCACATGTTAAATTGAATTAAAATGTTTCACGTTGACACTGCTATTTATACAAGTCCCTGTTGGTTTCTGAAACCTTATAAATAGCTAACAATATTACTGAAGGTCTAACGGCTTAAATTTATATATATACATATATATATATATATATATATATATATATATATATATATATATATATATGTGTTTTAAAATTAGATTTTTTTTGGTAATTTTTAAAAGAAAGATAAATTTTGATTTATAGATCACCTTCATCATGAATTTCAATCAATCAACTTAGAACTTTGTTCTAATAAGAAAAATTAATTTCAATTTCTATTTTGTATATTCTAATAAAACTACAAATAATTTAATTGATTACTGCTATATATTTGAGATATAGGGACAAAGGAAAAATTAATTTTTCTTATTAGAACAAAGTTCTAAGTTGAATTCATCCTTATTTTGATATTCATGATGTAGGTGATATATGAATCAATATAAATAAGCAAATTGTCAGTGTCAATATCATATTTTGATAAAGACGAAACGTCAAAATTCATCTATCATATGTTTCAATGGACGAAGGTTATTTTGTTTCAAATTTGATCACTACAAGACGAATTTTTCAATTCAACAGGTTAATTCTTCATTCTAGTGAAATTAGTATCTTCATTTTATTTATTTATTTATTTTTTTGTTTCTTCTAACTATATTTGGTACAGAAGAGGGCGAACCCTATTACTCTCTAGTAATTCGTGGTGTCTGCAAAAACTACTTAAATTCAGGCTTTATTAAAATCTGATATTGACACTGACAATTTGCGTATTTATATTAATCAAAAGATCACCTACATCATGAACATCAAAATAAGAATAAAATCAGAATAGAATTTGCTCTAATAATAAAAATTAATGTTTCCTCAGTCCTCATATCTCAAATATGTAGCTGTAATTAATCAATCAAATTATTTGTAGTTTCTTCAGAATTTATGAAATATAGATATAAATTTTACCTAAATTATTTATGTCTTTTTTACCATTTATAGCTTTCTCGTTCTTATGAATGTGAACCATTTCTAGAAATTCTCTTTTTCGTGTATTAGATTCCATTCCAAGAATTTTTGAATCTTTATAATTGAATTTATGGTTTTTTTGATATTTCATGATTCGTTAATGCTGTTTTATTTTTTTATCGACCTTTTGGTCCATTTTCTAAATATTGAGAGGTTTTCCCTATGTAAACAGCGTCACAATGAGTACAATGCACTTGATATATAATACGAGGCATATTTTTTAAGTAAGTACCGCGTTTTGGAATTAAAAAAAGAAGTGCAAAGATATCGCAATAATTTTATATTTAAATGAAAGCCTGTACCTTAATCTACTTTTCTACATAATTTCTGTGAATATTGAGGCACTTGTCATAACGTGGCACCAGTTTTTGAATACCCTCCTCATAAAATTCTGCCGCCTGACTTGTTAACCACTGTATCACAACTGTTTTGACTTCGTTATCGTCTTGAAGACGCTGACCGCCCAGATATTTCTTCAAGTGCAGAAACAAATGGTAGTCGCTGGGCGCCAGATCAGGGCTGTAGGGAGGATGATCTAGAGTTTGCCATTTAAAAGATTTGATGAGATCTTTGGTCCGATTAGCCACATGTGGACGGGCATTGTCATGCAGCAAAACGATACCCTTACTCAACTTGCCACGTCTTTTATTCTGGATTGCACGGCGCAGATTGTTCCAGCTCTCACAATAAGACGCTGCATTGATTGTCTCAATACTTCACTTTTTTGGGTGATGATGAATGTCGCCATTCCATGGATTGTTGTTTCGATTCTGGTGTGACGTAGGTCACCCATGTTTCGTCACCAGTAACAGTTTGATCTAAAAAAATCTTCACCTTCATTGTGGTACCGCTCAAAAAAAGTAAATGCACTGCCTAAACGTTGGGTTTTGTGCAAATCTGTAAACATTTTTGGAACCCAACGTGAACATAATTTCCGGTATTTCAAGTTCTCGGTCACAATGCGATACAAAACACTATGAGAATATTGAGGAAAGTAGTCGCACAATGATGAAATTGTAAAGTTTCTCTCACCTTTTCGTCCAGTTTCTGCACGAAATCTTCATTAACGACCGAAGGACGCCCACTCCGTTCTTCATCATGCACATTTGTGCGGCCATCTTTACATGCTCTCACCCATTTGCTTACCATTCCATCACTTATAAAGTTTTGTCCATAAACTTCACAGATCTCACGATGAATATCGATCGGTTTTACGCCTTTAGCACTAAGAAATCGTATAACAGCCCGTACTTCACAATCGGCGGGACTCACGATTGTCGGAGGCATCTTAAACACTCAGTAAACAACGTTCACAATGAAGAATCAGACTGTAATGGCGTCAGTGCGTAGACAAGAGATGTAGGTAACCAGCGCGCATTTGCGGAACGCCGATCTTGGGGTTACGGCGGCGGAATCGCAAAACGGTACTTACTTAAAAAATATGCCTCGATTTAATGTATTTGTTTTTTGGTTTGTTTTAGATTTTAATTTAGTGAAATATTTGGATAACATATTATGTTCTTGATGACTTATATTAATATCATATTTATTAAAATAATTTGATAATTTTTGGGAAAGTCCTTGTACATATGGTAAGGAAAAATGTTTTATTTTTTGATGTTTCGTTCCTGTTTTGTTTTATAATTGATTGTAGTATCTGTTTATCCTTTTCTTGAATATGTTATTTATCATTTTTTCCGGATAAGTATTTTCCTCCAATGCAGTTTTTGCTTTTTGAATAGCTAAGCATCTAAATTCCGTATCTGATAGTTGGATGGATCTATCAGCCAAACTTATTATCACTCTTTTTTTGTGACATAGATAATGGGGTAAGAAGAGTTTGAATTCATGAAACAATCGGTCGAAGGGGAATGTCAGGCTTGTGCAGCTTTGGTAAACCTTTTATTTTATTGGGTAAGGCATTGTGATTTTCAGTTTTTTTGCATCTGATGGTGAAATAAAAAGTTATACCGGCCGTATCACAAGACCCTTGCGCACAAAAATTTATCAAAATCGTAGAAGCCGTTTCTTTGTAAGAAGAGAGAAAATTGTATGATTTGTTATTGATTTCATTTTGTTTTTGTAGTACAAAAACTCGCTCAATCAATCATTGATTTTACAAGATCTGCCAATAAAATTTTTTCATTCCTTTGCATTTGTTGGTTAAATGAAAAGTTGTTCTAAATATTGAATAAGATTATTTTGGTTTTAATACGAATTCGTGGGGTTCTATTTAATCTAAGTTGACTAATAATTTTCATTTATTACAACTTTATCAATATCAATAAACCATTAAATTGGATTTGTTTGCTCTCAATATTTTTTATTTTATATAATATTTTTTCTACTTATATTCTAAGATTTGATATTGATAATATTGCTGGTATAACATTTATTTTATTTGATGACTGATAATGCTTTCATAATGAATAAATGAATCGGACAGACTACATAAAATCAACAATACTACAAAATAAAATAATACACAAAAATAGGTTGTCACTTCTTTTTGGTTCATAGATAATTTAAACTTCAATTCATATCGTCATCCAAGAGGTTACAAATTATTCCAAGAGATATTAAATAAGAATAAGTCAATATTAAAATAAATAGTAACTATTCGAAAATAGAAAATATTAAGAAAATAACATGGGTAATATCATATAAGATGAAAAAATGAAATTACGGTAACAAACTATGAAACTTAACTAAAGCTTGAAATGAATCAAAATTAAAAAAAGGTTTTGTCTTCAGATGTTATATAAAGTGCCAATAAAGATGAAGTTGGATTCATACATTCATATTAAACTATGTTGTTCAATTTAAATACTCGAAATTCATAAAACTTAAATTAATACCTCATTCTGTGATGCGTCGTTATGATTATTCTATGTTTGATAAGATTTGATCGTTCACCAGAAATTGAATAAAAATGCAAAAACTTTGTCACATATATCGTGTAACCACATTGGTTATTTATGTAGTCTGAAAATCACTTATTGCAATCAAATAAATATAATACAGGGTGCAATATTCAATACGAATCCCTAAATTGATTTTTCCAATGCCGGTCATGGCATTTCTAAGTTCAGTTAATACGAATCAAATGAGTCTGTGTAAACAATATAGCCATTTAAAACTTATGGTGAATTCCATAAATCACTTTTTAGTATTCACTTCATATCCTTCCTAAAGGACAACGAATAAACAATACGATTGATTTTGATATCTATATTCTAGAGAACATATATAGATAAGAATATAGTAATAATAAAACTACAGTCTGTAATTGCTGCATATTCAAATTTTCGATTCATCGATGTAATCTCTTTGCTTTTATTATTTCGGTGCACAATTTTGGCATTTTTTATAATTATTTCAAGAAATAATCGTCGTCTATTTGGTTTCATTCATTTTTCAAACTATCCCAAGGATGTTATGTGGAAGTAGGACACTGCATTTTGACTTCCTTGTCCAATCGGGTTGAGGTACAACGACTATGACGGCCAAATCAATACTTTTTGGAATCGATTTCTTACTGGAAAGTAAATTTTCTAGCGATCAGGTGCTGGCCAGAACGTATTACATGTTTCTTTAATATTTTTATAGCTTTCCCTCTTCAAAATCCCTCCAATTTTCACCAGGTACCCATACCCAATCAAACCAGCATCGAGCCTTCACTGTTCTTAACAGTCAGGATCGCCCATAGATCTACTATCCATTCTTCCTTCCTTTGAGCTACTCATAAACACTCTAGGACCCAAAAATCTCAAACCTCGACTCATCACTCCATAAAAGTCTCTTCCACTCGTCATGCGCTCAATTTTTATGTTTTTTAGCCCACTGCATCCTCTTAATTTTATTACAAAGTCTTGAAAGAGGTTTCTTTACTGGCACCCTTCTAAGATCGTAAGAATCTCCCAATTTTCTTTTCATTTAGAAGTATTCATAGACCTTCATTCATCCGACCTGTTATCTCTGGGCCTGTGAGTCGTCGTCGTTTACTGATCAATACAATACTTTCATCTTCATAGATTTTGATTTTTCGAGTGTGCCCTGAACGTTTTCTATCTCCAAAGCTCCTGGTGTATGCATATTGTCCCACGTTTAGTCCATGGTATGTAAAGGAATTTTTAATTCGGCGGCAACTGAACAACATAACTAGGTTCACGAGTTGAACCGCGTTGTAGTTCTACTTTGACTATAATGACCAAAATTTCAGTCCTTGATTATGAATACATAGATATCCGAAAACTTGGAAATATATTAGAATTGGTAAACTTTGGTATTTAATTTTCCCACAATCCCACTACGAAAATACTCATGAACTAACTACGAAGACTTCGTTCCATTCTACACAATATAACTAGGTTCACAGGTTGAACTGCATTGGAATTTTGAAAATTCTAGACGTTTCAATTCTCACTTTGAAACCATTAGCAAGAGTAAAGAGGGGATAGGATAGTTATTCGTTTATTGATAAGAAGTGATCCGATTCCGTGGTCTCACTCTGACTACTCCTTGCAACGAATCAGCCCTGACTCCACGGCCTCAATTTGCCTACTCCTTGGATTTTCACTAAGAAAATCAAAAGTTAAATCAATAATATGAGAGTGATTAAAATAGGAATAAAATATAATGTGCTTACCATCGGGATCACCGCGGGCACTAACCAAAATCCATGAAGGTTTTGAAAAATCACTTACATCATTCAATAAATAGAAATGATATAAATAATTAACTAGAATATTTGCTTATTCCCACAATACCAATTCTAATTTATACCACAGCTACATGACCTTTGAATTAGTCTACGAGAGAAACGCAAACCTGCAAAACAATCTTAAAACTTGGTACCTACAAACTTTTGCACATGAG
This sequence comes from Diorhabda sublineata, assembly GCF_026230105.1. Lineage (NCBI taxonomy): Eukaryota > Metazoa > Arthropoda > Insecta > Coleoptera > Chrysomelidae > Diorhabda > Diorhabda sublineata. The sequence goes on along the minus strand of NC_079485.1, from coordinate 17,401,906 downwards.
CGAACCGGAAAATTTCTTTTGAAACATAAAACTGTAAGGAAATATCAAATCCATCAAACCGTTTCCCCTACAGATTCTAAACTCATAGATTAAGTATTATTGTAGGGAGAAGACAGAACAATTCGATTCACAATATTTAGTTCTTTATAAAAATGAATGTCGTCAATAATGAAATGAAAGTTGATTCAGTTAATACAATAATATCTTTAAAAAGCCGACTAATCTCAATAACAGAATTTCGTGCTGCATATTCAAGTAAAATTGGAAAAAGTCACAGAGTATATCGTTATCTGATCGTTAAATATAGTCATAAATTTTCTTTAGATTCTATTTATTAGATCTTTTTGCTCATGAAAGGAGCTAAAGTGGTTGAGCCAGAAATATTATCACAAGAAATTTTCAAAAAAACTATGGAAGTAGGAAAAATTATCTATATTTATTACAAGTGTGACATGTAAACTAAACGTGAAGCTTTTCCGGTAATTTTAGGAACGATGTGAAGGAAATAATATGAAAACTCAATTAAAAGATTCCATTGAAAACTGATCCTATAATATTTCATGAACTTTGAGAATTATTTGAGAACTCGGTATACCTGAAGTCAAATATTTTTTTCAAATATAGGCAACGACGGACGTAGGTATATTGAAATTTTTAAATTTCATCCCTACTATTCTCTTAAATTTTTTTTTATTTCCTGATTAAAAAGTCTCCGGAATTTTGTGAAAATTTGTTGTAATAAATCGAATTTGTGTTATTTACAATTGTGATTTAAAATGAAGTAACTTTGATGGTACTGAGTCAATATTAATTTAAAAAGGATATTTCTTGGCTTATTTTCTTGTAAGTAGTCACAAAAGTTAATAAGAGTATCCAGCATTAGTACATTCCTATATGTCGTATGTTGTACCCTCCTTGGTCCTCAAATCACCAATTTTCATTTATAAAAAGTTGAGTACAAAATTTATTCAGCACCACCTGAGAAATTTCATCTGTACAATAAGCAATTGGTGACATTAAATGAACAAAGCGATAGTTTCAATGTACACAAAGATTATTTTCATCTTTTTCTGTTGTCGAAATGCAGTAACCTATTTTCAATCGCCCTTGACATTAAGATAAAAAATTGATGAAAAGTAATCTTTAATCATATAGAATTGAAATATAATTACGTCTCTCAAAATTTACCAAGATACCCTGTGGAATATCAATAAATATAGTTCAATCAGACACTTTTTTGATTTGTAAATGAAACAATTTTGTATTTTGCAGATTAAAGAAGACAAAAAATCACATTTAATCTGTGTAGAACCATATTATTAAAAAATGAGAATGATTGAGTAGGACATTCTTTTGAAGCGATAGTCAAAATTCCATTAAATGCCAAATGGAAAAGGATATGGGAAAAACGATGTAGCAAACATAAAAACAGAAAACAATATTACAAGCCAGGTGTGATAATTTCAAATGTGAATCGACTTCTAACTAATATAACCGAAAGCATCATTATCAGAAATGATAACAAATTTTTGATATATAATTTATAAATTTATCTTTTATACATTGAAATATTCTCAGATACTTCTTTTATTGTATCATAGGAACAATTAATTGAACCTTTCCATATACAAAATAGGTTTAATGGGTTCTCATGTTGATTTCGAAATTTATTCTAGTTTACTCCAAATAAAATATCAGATACTCCATTATCAAAAGGAAATCTGGGAGACGAGGATGTCATTGAATAAAGTGCAAAAGACGAGAATACTTTCAATTGAAAAGTTTCTGATACATACCTTTTTGAGTAATGTATTATTCAAGTCATTATCATGTAATGAAGTGGAACAAGGTATAAATCTTATAAATCTTATATAATATAATAAATGTTTATGTTTCTAAATGTTCTTGATTTTAGGTCTCATATGGTCTCAAATTAGTTAAAAGATAGATAAAAATTGACGTTTCAACTAATTTTATTTCATTTGTTTTTTCAGCAATAGGTTGTTGTATTGATATTAGATTATTAATTTCAATTGATAATAACTAATATTTTTTCTTTCTATTCATTAAAAAGTGAGAAAGAACTGAATCACTTTTAAAAAATAGATCTATCAGATCCTGTTTGGCTTATAGATCTGTCCAACTATCAGATCCTGAATTTAGATGCTTAGCTATTCAAAAAGCAAAAACTGCATTGAAAGAAAATAATTATCCGGAAAAAATGATGAATAACATTTTCAAGAAAAGGATAAACAGATACCACAATCAATTTAAAAACAAAACAGAAACGGAACATCAAAACATAAAACATTTTTCCTTGCCATATGTACAAGGACTTTCCCAACAAATATCGAATTATTTCAATAAATATTATATTAGTATAAGTCATAAAGGACATAAAACATTATCCAAATATTTCACTAAATTATAATCTAAAACACCAAAATACAAAAGAAGTAATATTATATATAAAGTGCCTTGTACTAATTGTGACGGTGTCTACATAGGACAAACCACTCAGTATTTATAAAATAGAAGTCATCAATACGATAAAAAAAATAGAACTGCACCATGAAATACCAATAAAACATAAATTCAATTATGAAGATTCAAAATTCTTGAAACAAAATCTTATACACTAAAAAGATAATTTTTAGGAATGATTCACATTCATAACAACGAAAAAGCTATAAATGATAAAAAAGACCTAAATAATTTAAGTAAAATTCATAGTTCTATTTTGTAAATTCTGAAAAAACTACAAATAATTTAATTGATTACTGCTATATATTCGAGATATAGGGACCAAGGAAAAATTAATTTTTCTTATTAGAAGAAAGCACTAGGTTGATTTTATTTTTTTGTCATATTCATGATGAAGGTGATCCATTGATCAATATAAATACACAAATTGTCAGTGTCACTATCATATTTTGATAAAGACTTAAAATTAGTCGAAACGTCGGAAATGTTCGGAAAGGTTTCCGCGGTCAGGATTATGAACAAAAGAACTAGGTTCACGGGTTAATCCGCGTTGTATTTTTTTAAAATTCTCCACGTTACGGTACCCACTTTGGAAGCTTTATCAAGAGAAGGGTGGGGATAGGGTAGTTAGCAATCTGCCTACTCCTTGGAATTTCAGTTTTTCATTTCCTCGGTGAAATTACAGGATTACGCAGAAAATTAAAGTAATATAATTTGCATACTGTTTTAAATTTAATTTGATAATAGTGATTCCGATGATTAGATTAAAAACATAACGAGAGCACATATCAATATTATACAGAATATAATACTGATTCGATAACACATAATATTATTATATATGAAATGCTTATATGCTGCTGAGTTTCGTCAATTTATCATATCTCAATCAATAAATGGTTGTTTATAGTCTATATAGAATTTTCAGGGTAATTATTCGACCAGCTTTGTGTTATAAACAATTCCATTTTTACGATTCCAGTTTGTTGAAGCTAGTTGTATAGATGAGGCTTGGCTGATTGGTGCTCAGTCTATGGTAGTCCAAGCATAGATTTTTCCATCTTAAAGAAACGATTTGAATTGACCAGCAACAGACTGATTGAAAACTCCTAATTATGCCAGTTTTTTTTCTCATTTCACCTAGCTATTTCATGTAATTTTATAACATCTGTATTATTTACCAATATAGCTGAAAGTGACATGTTATTTGTGTAATATACATATCAAGGATATATTCTATCATCATTTAATCTTAATACGGGCACAAATATTCACATCAGTCAGATACGAAATGGATAGAAATAAATTCGAAAGAATTCTTCATAGTGTCATATTGTAAAGCTGTTCCAAATGAATGAACTACAGTGACTTTGGTGTCCATGCATTTATTACGGCATTAGTGAAAATATAACACTAAAATCGATGTAAAATATTTAAAACTATATATTCGATATTAGTCTGTTTTGTATTACGTGGAAAACATTTGTTGTTCAGTAATAAAAATTGGACGAATGTTCCAAATTTGCTTACTACTATTATAGACCAAGAGCCAGTGACTCTTTTAGGTGGTCATTTCAAAAGTCATGAAACTTCACAGTCAAACCTTAATCCCTACAGATGCTGAAAAGCCACTTCTGACAACCCTTATGTGGCTGGGGTAAACTACCCTAAATTTTTAAAGAGGGTCAGAAATAAGACTTATTTTTGTTAAAGTATATATCATAAAATTCTAGGAAATTACTTTCGACAGCATTGTTACTTCATAAAATTTTTGCCAGAACATTTACATCCCTCCTAATTGTTGACAGAACATTATAAATATTTATAAAAAAAACAATTTTGTCATTTCATCAGTCTTGAAATTTTAACAAAATAAATAAAATCGATTAATATCATTTAGATAATCGGGTAAGAGGAGTTTGAACACTTGAAACAATCGGTTGAAGAGGTGTGTCAGGTTTGTGCAGTTTAAGAAAACCATCTATTTTAGGGGGAAGGCATTGTTAGTTTTCATTTTTCTTGCATCTGATGGGGATGTGAAAAAGTGTTATTCCCAAGATCGGATAAGATCATTATTTTGTTTTTGATTCGTAGAGTCTTGTTAAATTTTTTTTTTTGTAAGTTGTCTCATGATTTAATAATTTCATCATAAATCTGAAAAACGGTATATTATCAAATTAGAAGATAATAATAATAGAATGTTGAGACTATCAAATGATAAGACAACTTACGAAAAAATTAAACAACTTGGGAAGGAAAATTTTTTTAGTTCGCTATCAAATGCAAAAAATGGAAATTTCACAATGCTATACCCCCTAAAACATATGGTTGCGAAAACTTCACAAACCTGACATACTTCTTCGACCGATAGAAAATGAAACAAAAATAAAGAATATATAGAAATTCCTCAACATGGATTTATAAAAGCAATACTCACCCATACAACATACTTCAAATATGAAAATGAAATATATAAACAATTATCCGGAAAAAATGGCGAATAACATATTCAAGAAAAGGATAAGCATATGCATATATATATATATATATATATATATATATATATATATATATATATTGATTACTGCTACATATTTGAGATGTAAGCACTAAAGAAAAATTAATTAAGTTACGATTATTATTTCCAAATATTCATTTTGTGTGAGTTTTGTAACTCAATAAAATTGTTTTTCAAAACATCAAAAGAGACGTGAATTTAACAGTGGTGGTCAGTAGGATTTACACATTTACAATAAATATTGCCAAACTAAGTGTGGTGGTTCCTGAGTCTTCAAGGAATATTTCCAGCTCCATTTGCTCAATTTCCAATCAAATGAGACAGTCTCTCCGACACCAGGAACATGCAAATCACTAATCAGGTATAGTAACAATTACGGACAAGGATTTCAGCTGCCAAAAAATAATCATCTCGTTTCATTTCATATAACATTTTTGCGAACTATTTTCATTTATTTTTCCCAGTTATATTATCATTATTTACGTCTATTGTGAATCTATTCATTTGAATCATAAATACAATGCCTGAAAAACGTATATCAGAGCGAATACTAACGCCAACGATCCTCCAACCACACAAAGAGGAACTTGACTCAAGCCAACCTTACAGATTATTTTCTATTATTCTGGAATATGACGCTAATGAAATTTTCCTTAATACTTTTATAAATTCTTTGAAACAGCTTATAGAATGGCCGACCACCACCAACATGTATTTTAATAAAATAAACTCGCGATTCAAATTCCTTGATTCAAGACCTTAGAAGTAACAGACAAAAAATTAACAACCTTTAATATTTCTTTAGATATTACAAACTCTAGAAGCAAAATGTCATCAGCTATTAGTAAACAACAACACTTAACCATAGATCAAAAAAGAGGACAAACAAGTTTTGAGAGTCACTAACTCTAAATACTTTATTAACTGGTCTAGATCCAAAAATTGGCCAAATTTTTAATCCTAGTAAAAAATAAGTGATATTTCACGAATAAAAAGAGAACTTCAATGAACCTACTATGAGAGCTACAAACCTCAAGGTAATCGTAGTTAAAATAATTTACCTATTCGTAGACCTAATCAAAATCTACCGAAACAATGTAATTTTCGTAAAAGAATAGGGTATACTATAAATGAATGTCTAACAAGTCAAAACTTAGCTTCAAGTTTCTTCAGACCGAATCAAACCCCCAATTGACAAAATCTCACAATTTCATAATAACCAGCGAAATCAAAATCGTTTTTCAGTAATTATACCAAATCCAAATTATAGACCTCAGAGAGAACCGGGATATCGGCCCAAAACGAATATTATTCAATAAAGAACTTTTAATTTCAACAGATATCGAGATTTTCTTAACCCTCATTACAGGTAGTACATTATACTGATAATAGCCAAAATTGTTATGAGAATCCAGATCAATTCTCTGATAATTTACTTGACTATCAAGAATATTATTAAGGAATTAATTTCAATGTTCCTAACTATTTTACAGATAACAGTGAAATTGAGGAAAATTATTATGTTGATAGTGATCCCAATTTTGATAATGATATATCAGTTGTTAATACAAATGAACCGGAAATTTTGATTATAGTTATACCTAACAATAATGAAAATATATATAATTTTGACTCTTATAAACTCCTGAATCCAAATCATGATCATTATCAGGATTTTCGATAAGTTTCTTTGGAAACGAAACTCCCAAATTTGCTGCATAACCAAAATTCAAATTTGTCAAACCCTGATCTCGCTACACAGGTTCAAACTATGAGTTTGAACCATCTAGAGTCAGATGGCCTTGAACAGATGTTCCAATAAAAATTTCCTTACCGGTTGATTAAAAAAACTTATATTATACTAAAGATGCAACAAACACCTTTAAAATCCTACCTTAAACGTGCGAAAAGTATACCTACCGAAAATGTAATTATTCATTATATAACAAATCAAAAAACAAATAAAAAAATACAGTGAATGATCCGTGCAGGGTATATATTTGTAATTTAGATATTGAATTTGATGGGTTATCAGGCTTACATTTTTTAGGACCCTATAATTGCATAGTTAATTGAAAAGATAACAACTAATAACTGATTTCAAAATTGTACCGTTGTCAAATTTACAGAAAACGAAACTGAGAATAATTCAATTGAAGACCAATTTCCGCAAATTCATAAAAATATACAATTTCTATTGAACCTAGAACTGAATATATTTTTGAAGTAAGATGCGACTTAGCCAATACTGATACTATACTGACTGCCGGCTTTCGATAGACCGTCCTTCACATTGCCAGGTGATTTCGATGATTCTTCCATCTGCCGGCAGTCTGCCAACTCCCTAGGCAGTCTGCAGAATGCCGGATTCTGCCAACTGCCTACGACATATATACTATACCAAATATTTCACATCAATTTCATAACGGCAAAAGCCACCTTTAACGCAGAATTAATGAAACTATTAGGCAAATATGACAAAAATATAGTTGGGGCTCACTCAAGACGTGAAAAATTATAGTCATGCCGCGCTTGTCAAGAATCAAAAATCTGCCGCAAAAACCTGGATAGACCACTCGTTATAACTGAAACTCTGAAAACATATTTCGAAGATATTTCAAGATTTTTGTTCACCGCTTCGAATTCATTGAGATGCCGGTCGCGAATTCAATAACGGGGTAATGAAAGACCTATGTAATATGTTTAATATTAAAAGTAACGGATATTAAAAAGATTACACGCTACTTTATTAGAAATTATTCGAATTAATTTAGCAGATCCCAACGAATATCCTTCCAGTATTTTACCTTTCGCAATTATTACTGTGATGTTTTTGTTATTTATTCATAGAATTTGTGGAGTGAATTAATAGACACGTTATTAATTCATTTGAACACTATAAACTTCAATAACTAAAATAATTCACTTATCACTATCATTTAACTAACTTAAATAATTAATTTGAATTCTTCAATTACTTCATATTTCGATTTGTTTACTACGACTATTTATTATAAACTAACTAGAATATAATTAAAGGAATTATACATAATATCATAATCATTGGAGAGTATTATTGTAGATGGATTAATAGTCACAAAACATAGTGATATCCTTTCTACGTCATTGAATGTTCTATATTGTAATCCTAGTCAAAATTCATTTTAATATAAGATGAGGATTAAAACATATTGGATTATGAGCAAGTTATTAGGAAAAATGGATAACCTTTAAATTGATGATTAAATGATTATTTAACAATTATTAAGAATTTTTTGATTAGTACTGCCTATAGATTATAATACAAGTTTTCGCCCATTGTTGACACATTCTCAGATTGGTTTTCCTCAGGTAGTTCTTCGATTCCGGATAGATTACAATCTTTATCTTCCTGTTCTGATTCAGAGTCGCTATCCTCTTCATTTAAATCAATAACCAGATCATCTACGATAATGTCTATTATGGATTCATTCGTCATGAAATCGTCCTCAAATTTGTTCGTCGCAATGTTGCATATTATCGTTGAAATTAAAAGATATATTTTTCCTTTTCCTTACCGTATGTACAAGGATTATTTCAATATACATGTATATATATATATATATATATATATATATATATATATATATATATACAGTGCTTTTCAGATAAAAGTATCCACCTTTAATAACTTTTGTAATACTGGTATTTAGAAAAAATCCAAAAACACGTCAATTTATGTTGGAAGGGGCAAGCATTATGGCTTATTTAAACTTACTGGAAAAGCCACTCCCTCAGCCCTAGCAGCATCCCCTTTATTTTTTTAAATTACTTTTCATATTTTTTATGTAAAATTTGGATACTCCTCTTTGAGCTGATTTCAAAAATGTATAATACTTGTAGGTTAAAGTGGTTAGTTTATGAGATAAACAATTTTTCTTTTAAGAGCACAAATTTTACTTATTATTTACTTTCACCTTATTTGCCTGTACTAAAATGGGTTGTACAACAGTTCAAACTCTTTAATCTTTTTAACTGTGCTATTTATTATGAAGTTACAATAACTGTTCAGAATGAGTACCATTCACTTCCATACAATGGTATAATCTATTTTGAAATGTCACTCTGACATTGCTTAATACGGCTGGATTTAATTGTCGACATTCATTTTCTATCCTCTCTCGTAAATCATCCAGAGATTCTGGTTGGGTAGCATAAACTTTTGTTTTTAAATACCCACATAAAAAGAAGTCTAGGGGTGTTAAATCCGGTGACCTAGGTGGCCACTCCATCATCTGCCCCCTTCTACCTATCCAACGAGCGGGGAATGTTTCGTTTAAAAATTGTCGGACAGGCATAGCATAGTGTGGGGGAGCTCCGTCTTGTTGAAATACCAGTAAATCTTCGGAAAGGTTATCATCATTTTCTATTATTGTTGTAATACGTGGGTCAACCCCTTCCCTGAGTAACTCAAGATATGATTCACCATTTAAATTTCCGTTGATGAAGAAAGGTCCGACAATTTGGTCACCTAGGATACCACACCAAACGTTTAACTTTTGGGGATGTTGTGTATGGAATTCACGCATAATATGTGGATCACTTTCAGCCCAATATCTACAATTATGCCTACTTACTAAGCCATTTAATGACCATGAGCATTCATCAGAAAAGCAAATATTGTTTAACAATTGTGGATTGTTATTGATAATTTGCGTCATTGATTCGCAAAACTCTAGACGACGATCAAAATCATCTTCATTCAACTCGTGCACCAACTTAACTTTGTATGGGTGGTACTTGAATTTATGTAGAACTCGGAAAACTGTAGAAGATGAAACACCGATCGCTCTACTTATTGTTGACAACGATTGGGGTTGTTGAGCCTCTAAACTGACTTGCCCTAAAATTGCTACTTGGATTGCTTCGTTATTTACGAGTCCCTCTCGCTTATGCACTTTATTGCAAACAGACCCTGTTGTGGTAAATTTCTCCATCAGTTGAATTACATACTTATGAGTTGCATGTCTTCCGTCATGTAATTCGTTAAATATTCTAGCAGCAGCTCTTGCACAATTATTATTTTGGTAGTATAAACCTACAATTTCAATTCTTTCTTGCAAAGAGTAAACCATTTCAGAGAAACAAAATAAATAATGTATCAAATTGCACTATCAATAGTGACTACAAATTCTAGTTGACAATGTCAAACTTTAATAAAAAGTAGAGTTTTTTGTTGTTTGGATTTTTTAAGTAGAATAAATAGCACAGTTAAAAAGATTAAAGAGTTTGAACTGTTGTACAACCCATTTTAGTACAGGCAAATAAGGTGAAAGTAAATAATAAGTAAAATTTGTGCTCTTAAAAGAAAAATTGTTTATCTCATAAACTAACCACTTTAACCTACAAGTATTAAACATTTTTGAAATCAGCTCAAATAAGAGTATCCAAATTTTACATAAAAAATATGAAAAGTAATTTAAAAAAATAAAGGGGATGCTGCTAGGGCTGAGGGGGTGGCTTTTCCAGTAAGTTTAAATAAGCCATAATGCTTGCCCCTTCCAACATAAATTGACGTGTTTTTGGATTTTTTCTAAATACCAGTATTACAAAAGTTATTAAAGGTGGATACTTTTATCTGAAAAGCACTGTATATATATATATATATATATATATATATATATATATATCTTTCTAAAATCTAATTTCGAAACCTATATATTATATTATATTTACTATATATATATATATATATATATATATATATATATATATATATATATATATATAAAATTAATTGACGTTTCGACTTTTCGACTTGAAGAAAAGTCGAAACGTTGAATGTTGAATCGATTTCAGCGCTTACAAATTGATGATAGGTTAAGTTAAAGTGAGCCACTAAGCTTAGTTAAATTTGTACACGCTTTGATGCAATATGGTCTAGATGGATAAAATAGATTTTTTTATTTTCCATTTATCTGTAACGAACCTTTGAGAATTGGAAAGTATCTTAAAATGTTCGTGATGAAATCCGACTCTGGAGATTCCCCTTTTACAGGAATGGGGAAAAAAAGGAAGGATTGGAAATGTGGCTGACATGTCGTTTCAGCTCCCGCAAAGTTTTTATTTATAATTCACTGGGTGCCTGGCTTCATGTCTTATAGACCAGCCACTTAACAAATATTTTTTCCAACTTTGATATTATTTGTTTCCAGCCGTAGGTGAATGGTGATTACTCTTGCAATGTATTGAATTTCTATTCGAAAATAACAGTTGTAAATAAACCTATTCAACATTGATTAAGTGTTCATATAAATTGAAACTATTTCGTTCAGCTCCATGATTATGAGTAACGTAAACTCATGTTTACATTTCTTATTAATTGGAACAATACCAGTAAAACTTCTACCATTATTATAGTTCGAACTAATTAAAATCAAAAATTTATTATCAGAGCATTTTAACAAGGTTCGAACAAAGTCTAAAAAAGAACTTTTTATGTACACTTTTAATATTGCGAACAAAATCAGTAGTTTTGCATGTTTAAGAGACAAATAGTATTACCAATTCAGTGACTTTTCTCATTCCCACAACTTTGAAACCGTCATAGGAATTAAAACACAAACTTCAAGCCTACTCATTTGTTATCATCAAGTTATTTACGAACTAACCAAATAGAATCTTAATAATTTTCTAGATAGCTAAATCTTTTGCCACATAAACTTAATCATAACTCATATTTCAAGACAATTGAACAATTTTCCGAATTGCAATTAACAACTTACCATTTTTTAGGTAATTTTGTTAATCTGGAGACGGCACACAAAACCGTGGATTGTTCCATACAATAGGTGAACGTTTTCACCTATTTTGGCCTTTATCAAAATAAAACTTGACATTAATTTGCGTAATTATTACATTAAGCAATAGATCATCTACAACATCAATGTCAAAATAAAAATCTAATCTAACCAAACAAATGATTTTTTTTATAAATTTCAAGGCGACTATGAATAATTTAATTGATGGCTGCTTCATGATTATGAAATGTAACATTTAAGGAAAAACTAATTTTTGTGATAAAAACAAATTTTTATTATGATATTAATGTTTTAGGTAATTCATTGATTCATAATTATGCCAATTATCAATGTCAAATCTCAAAATCAAGACGATTTATCAAGAAAAAAATATATATTTATATATATTTTAGAGTCTTATGAAATCACAACTTATTATGATGTCACTAGATTGGGAGAAGTAGATATTCATAATATAAAAAAAATATTTATAGAAGTAACTTAAAAGGTACAGAGAAAAATAAAAATACAACAAAAACAACAACCTTGTACTGACTTATGATGATGAAGTGAAGTTTGAATCTGTCTAATGGAAAAAGGAGTGTGGAAAGTCATTTTAGAAAGCATAATGTTATCTTCATTGATATAGGAAAACCTTTTTAAGAACAATTGGGCCTACTAAAATTATCAATATAAATTTATCCACAATAAAGTTTCCCTCTGAAGAGTTGACTACGTCTACTGTGGTTTAGTAAAAGTTGATTCAGCGATGTTCCTATCTTCAAGAAGCTACACGTACACATTGTTCTATTTTTGATTACTGTTTTGTTTAACTACTGTTCTATTCGTTTCAGTTTTAAATAGTCATTAAGGATTCAGTTTATGTTTGATAAATTAGTTTCAGTGTATTTCACATCTTGAATATTACTGCAAATTCCAAGTAACAACTGTTTCGTGCAAAATTAAGCTAGAGCGCTCCAAGAAAATTGCTATTGAAATGAAAAAGTCTATGTTAATTATGGTAGCGCCCCGTTTTTTTAAAAGTCAATTTTCACAAAATCAGGGTTGAATTGTATACTTTTTCTAGGTGCAGGCAACTCTGCTTCTTGAATATTCAACTAAATTCATTACTTTGATCGAAATTAATTATTTTTAAAAATCCAGTAAGACTCGACTTCACCTAGACTCGGTCAATTTTCGCTAGAGGTATTCCAGTAATAATATTATATACAAATTGGATAATCTAATATTTATTTATTAGATAGCCTGAATCATTATTAATCGAGTCTAATTGGAGGCTTACTACATGCTGAAATGAAATAAATCATAAGATTTCAAAGTATTTGTTTTTTAAAACACAAAATATATATTCATCAAAAACAATTAGTATTCCGTCGTTTCTTTTCTTTTAAACATCGCGTAGGATAAAGGTTTATTCTCGTAATGTATCTTTGGTTTAGAGTAAATGAACTTCTCTACAATGGAAAAAGTTTAAACTACCTGAGAATATTTCAAAGGAAAACTCCAGTTTAACTGGGATAATGAGATTTTCAACCACTTCGAATGCATGATCCACACACAAAATATTTTGATAAATTGCGCGCTAACAGAGGCAACTTGACAATGTTATGTCGTAACTCGTTGGATAGAGCAGATGCAAAAGACTGTTTTAATATGTTAGGCTTAATTTATTATGGAGATAGAGGAAGTTTTCGGGATAACTTTTTGTAGTCATTTGTCAGATTGAATGCTAACTGGTTCAGATTCAATGTTAAATTCCAGAGAATTTTTTTTCTAATATTGCTTGGTGCGTTGTTCTTAAATTGTAATTACGTATGCAACACATACTACAAAAACCACTATAACATTCGCAGTTAATAGTACAACAAATATTAATTAGGCTGCTTTTAGTAGTAGTAGTCAGTAAATAATCCAATGTCATAGAGAACATATATGAATAAGAAGTTTTAGTGTATAAATATTGCTCTACCTGCATGAAGCGGAACTATAATACGGCTACTGAGGATCATGAAACAAGGTATTATGATGTGAGCATGGAACTACGACGGAGAGGTTGGCAGAGGAGTACTAATTGGAAAAGTATTAGTTACTTCGATGAAGGATATCCCAGTATGTGTTATAAACGTAAACCATTACCCAATTACCGTCATGAAGGAAACCAGGGTTGGATCCAGCGTACCAGTAAAATCTAAAGTCCACCAAACAACGACAACGAACAATTATCATGACCGATTTGAACAGATGATAGCGGTAGCTGGTCAATCTTTAAGTAGAACTCAGAAAAGTAGAGATTCTTCTAACACTATCGAGTCCTATTTGTACCAAAAGAAGGAAAGACTGGAAGAATATCAGTTGTTACACACAAAATCGATACTGATGTTGTCAAGCCAATCAGAAAATCAACTCAGTTCGCAGACTACCACAAATTAAGAGAGAAGAAGCTAAAAGAAGGATAAAACTACATCAGTTAAATAACATTACAAAGAAAGACACCTACCTTCTACAACAAATTTGATGATACGCTGGACACTTAAGCTAACAGCAAACTGTTTTCTACCTTGGATCTAAAGATTAAAAATGGCCGCAGAAGATAAGGAGAAGACCGCTTTCACCACCGGATCTGAAGTATGGCAATTCAACTTCATGCTATTCAGGCTCTGTAATGCGCCTTAGATATTTGGAAAACATATAGAAAACTTGAAAGGATTATATTAGAAAACATATCTGATCTATTTAGACGACCACGTAGTCTTGGGAAACACATTCGAAGAACATCTGTAGAGTTTAAAAGAGGTATGACTTCAAACTTCCCAGTTCATGTATAACCCGAAGAAGTATCAGCTGCTTCAAAAGCTAGTCAACTATTTATTTCATATAGTGATCATTGAAAGAATGAATATGTGTCCAGAGGAAATTCTTGGACTTTGCACATATTATAAAAGGTTCATAGGGAAATTTGGGATGAAGACTGTCAAACGACGTTCTAGACCTTAAGATATTTAATCTCGGCGCCGATGTATGGATAGCCATTACCAATTTCTTTTTTATAGAGTCCATTTTTTTCCGTTCATGGCAAATTAGAGATTTCTAAGTTGATTAAAGTCTATTAACAATCTCTAACAGCCGTAGTAGTCAGTAAATATTCCGATGTAGTAGTAAACAGTGTTCGGAACGGAACAGTAAAAAGTAAACGGTGTATTTAAATAAATTAGTATGTTAAGAGTTACATGAAGGTTTAGTATTAAGTCGTAGCGCATAGTTTAGTGAATAGTAAATAGTTTAGTGTATTAAGTTACACATAATTTAAAAAGTAAGAAACACCATATATATAAATCCATCTCACCGTTCAAAAACTGTTTAAATGAATTTGAAAACCATTAAATAATAAAGATATAATTTCAATTTCAACTTTATCTGTATATTTTATTATTTTTGGACTGTGCACCACAAAATCTGTATTAATATAAATATACAATTTTTTAGTTATTACTTTTATCAAAGGACGAACTACTGATTAATTTTAGCCACATACTTGAAGTGCCAAACCTTATACGAATACTAATATCATTATATTTGATTATCCTTTCGAATACATATTCTACGTACTGTCCGAACATTTCATAGTGGGTCTAATTTATGAAATTTGATATCGGGAATAGATCCTTAAAGAAATGATTGCTATGTTTGCACAAGGATTAGGATTAGGACCTTACTTAGAGATGGATTGAATAGAGTAGGGCGGAATAGGAGAGAACGTACCCAAAATTAAACGTCGCGAAAAGTGTTCATTAATCGGTGTACAATGAGAAAATATTAGTTACAGACTGTTACTTTCATTGCATTCGAATCAACCAATAATCATTTTGCTTTGAAAAGGTGTTACCACGCTCCTCACTTTGGACTCGATTTGATTAGACTTCTTTCTAATTGTTTGTAACATCCGATTAAACAACATTTTTTATAATGCCTTGGTTCAAGAAACATTTTTTTTTATACAGGTTAATATAATTTTCACCTCTGTTGATGTAAGATTGAAGTTTTTGTTATACAAATATGAATAATGCAATATATCATTTTGATCAATAACAAAAAGGGCATACCTTCTCAAACAAATCGTATTCTTGTTGAATTCTAATTATTTTATGACACATATAACATAGAAATTTTGAATGTAGTTTGTCCATCTTTCCCATTGATATCGTATACATAGAATCATAATGAATATAAACTGTGCCTCTGCATTTCTGTGTAAATTTTCTAATTAGCTTAGCATGGCACTTTCCTGAACGTATTTCTTTTCAAATGTTTTTTATTTGGAACCTTGAATTAAAAAATAATTGTTACCCACTTTTTCACAATCTCATACATTCATATAACTTCCAATGATATTCCCTTGATGATCAAGTATCTGTATTAACAATCATGGAAACATAGCTCGCCATATGTTATCTAGCTTCCAGATCCAAATCGAGAATTAACATAATATTCTCCTTCTATCTATTAATATTCCTGTTCACTCATTTTATGACAACAAACTATAGAGTTTAAAATAAACAGTTTCCTTGTTTGCAATCAGTCAATGTTTTCGAAGAACATGTTGGTGCCCTTTTCTAACAATTCAGTCATTTTCAAAGAACATTGATTATAGGGATTATACAAAAGACAAATATTTGGAATCAGAATATAATTTACCCCATGTTCACTTTAATGTATGTTCAACAGCTCTAAAACACAAATAAAATAATATGAGTAGAAATTGAAAACTTTGGATGCGCATAATATACATAAGACATACCAGATCAATTTATGAACGTTTCTTAAGAATGCTATTGAAAACTGTAGGAACTTCTTTGTAAACATACATTTAAAATGGATATATTGAGAAAAGGGGTTCAAAATGAGTGGATACATGTCATATCAATACAACAAATATAAATGGTTATAATATTTTGTTAATGGAAGAACCATTTAAATTGGAAAAAAGAGGAAATTTTAATTAGTTACTTAATTATTATGCGATGTCACTGCTTATCGTGTAGCGGGTCTAGCTAAATAGGGAAAACGTATTTCATGAAATCTTTGAAGGCATTTGCAGCATCCT
Organism: Diorhabda sublineata; assembly: GCF_026230105.1. NCBI lineage: Eukaryota > Metazoa > Arthropoda > Insecta > Coleoptera > Chrysomelidae > Diorhabda > Diorhabda sublineata. The sequence continues at coordinate 17,385,003 of NC_079485.1, read as the reverse complement.
CTTTGTCATTAATCTAATATCATACTAGAGTCAACAATACGTCTTCTTCATAGACAGCTTTTATATACTCGAACAAAATTTATTTATATCTATCTATGAATATGGTATAAAAAGCAATTCATTATCTCGACTATATGGAAACGACGCGACAGAAAATAATTTTGTATAGATATTTGTAAAGGAAGTGAGGAAACTTTTGGTTTCGGGAATACATGACTCTAATTTTCAGTCACTAGCTGGAGATTCCCATTTTTGATAAAAAAATTGCATTTTCAAAATATGTGAATTGTAGAAAACAAAATGTGCATTTGCAATTCTATATGGCGTGGTTATATTTGATTGCATATATTCAGTTTCATTCAATGGTAACTGGCAGGCCCAATTTCTGACTGTTGAAGTGATTCTACTTCCATTTTATTTTATTGTTTTATAGATGACTTAGAGAATAAAAATGATGGAAAAATTAAGTTCAAATTTTTGATTAACAATCAACTGACTACAATGAGAACATGAGAATTAGTTAGTCTCTTAAATTTTATAAAAACATTGAAATCAAAGTAAATTTACCCCGGGATTGGTAATCAACCGTAATTCAATATTTCGAAACTACAAAGCCTCAGTAAGTTACGACTATTTCGGAGTGGTTTATTAGCCTGAGAGAAATACCACAGAAATGATCATCTTCACCATAGAAATTTCTCGATCGGATGCTCACAGTTTAGTTCCATATAATTTATGAGCCATTTCCATATTGTATATGCGATTGATTTGTTCGGTTACTACACCCAGATTTCAGAGATTAAACTCCAAGTAATGTGAAATATTCTACTCTTTACACAAAGAAAATTCATAGTTCAAATTGGCACCTTTGACTTTTTCATGCCTTTATAAAAGACAACGGTATTTTATAAAGGCCAAACTCTATAGAGTTTGTTCTACTGATTTTAAGTATATCTAGACGGTAAACATGGGTAGGATAGAGATGAAAATTTTATTTTGAAAAAATGATTACTCACGTTTCTAAACTTCCGTGAAGCTCTTGGAAACAGTTTTAATTTTAGTAGTTCTATGATATATTCGTTATCAGTAGATTCCTACTCTTGAAACATGTCCTCTATGTGTATTTAAGACACACGTTACATCCAACAACATACAAATAAGAAAATTAAATATGAAACACAAAACGATGACAATAGAACCAAAAATTCAAGCATTCAAAATACTAACATCAGACAACAAAATACTAATACTCTCTTCCATAGTACGTTAAATATTAACTACTTTTATTCATAACTATTCATGAACTTGCGCACTGTTTGACAAGTATTCAATATTACAGCCTTTTGGATGTCGGCGAAGGTGTTTTTTGGTAATCCCAGTTTGGTGATGCTATCGTGCAGGGTCTTAGGCTCGACGCCAATTGCTGACATAATAAATGGGACTATTTCTACATTTTCGCTGTACGACATCTGTTTAATCTCAATTGCGAGATCTGCGTATTTGGCTTGTTTCTCCTGGTGTTTGTTGCAAATATTATGAGTGTTTGGTATAGCTACATCGACAAGAAGTTCTGAATTGACTCTTCTATCAATCACAACGATATCAGGTCTCTTATTCGTCACCTGTCTCTCAGTGATAATGGACCTATCGTAGTCGAGTCTAAAATTGTCATTTTCGAGCACCTTCTGCGGCTGGTACTTGTAATACGGTGTATACGTATTGAGATGTTATATGTTGGATGGTCTCTGATGTTTGTTGGCACTTTTTGCATTTGTCAGATTGAGTGTTCGGATCCTTAATATTTTTCTAGAAGTTATCCGTGGTAATAACTTGATCCTGGAGAGCCATCATGAAGCCTTCAGTGTCTGTAAAGAGATGTTAACATCGTTTTCCAGACCTGTGTAGAAGACCATGGTCATTACTTCTTAACTTACCAAAAGCTCATATGCCTATAAAGTCCACTATAATTGAAAGTGTGATAAAGTTGTCCTTTGAGATATCAATTTGGGAAATTGTAAAGTTATTTCACATTACGAAGCATTTAGATAAAAACATTCCAAAATTCATTCCGTATTCTCCATCATGCGATCCCTTGTTGTTGGAGGTATTTTGTACACTTCAGTCTTAATTGGAGCCTTGAAAAATGAGTCTATTTTAATGAAATCTGATGACCATGGTGGCCACTGTACTGAACCGTTTCATTCGATCCATCTATCAGGTAACAGAAAAACCACATCCTTTGAAATGAACGATGTGGGACCTCTTCCTATAAAAGAGGTAATTGGTATACTAGAAAATCTAAATACATTTCAGCATTCACATGATCCTTAAAAATATGATCCTACTACATATTCACCTACAATTTCTTCTGCATGACTGTGTGTCACTATGTGATATGGATTATGTAATAATAGTAAAAGTTTTGCCTGATAACATATCCATTTTTATTAAACGTGGCTTAATCCCCAAATATAACATAGCCGAAAAAGTCTATCCGTTGATTAACTTTTCGTAGAGCCCATCCACAAAATGCTAATATTTTTTCAAAATAAACTTCAGTTAATTACTGATGCAAGTAAATGTGGTGATGTTGCATTTTTTTGCCAAGGATTCTTTGTATTTACAAATCAACCTCTACAATATCAATCAGCAATGATAAAATGTCAGTTTTGACAAATAGATCATAGCCAACACACATTTAATAGTTAAATGATTGAATATAGATATTTAATCATTATTTTGCACAGAAATATCAGAATATCTTAAAAACCAATAATTTTAGATATAGCGATTGCTCGATGTAAAAAAATATGTTTGTAGCACGATACGATTCAATGAATATTAACAAAACTATCCAGGATTTTTACTACTAATCGAATGCTGAGGCCACAACAGATCTTCATTCTGGAATTTCTCTTATATTGTACAGGGTATTGAACTTGTTATGATTTTAATGGAAAATTGGTTATAACCTCTTGATTACCACCTAGAATATATCACCCAATACTATTGTAAAGAGGAAGTTAAGCGGATTCCGAATATACAATAAAATATAGGGGTTTTTTATGTAAAAAAATGTAACTTTGATATGGTACAGCATTCTCGATGACCCCGTAAGATTGTAAATAATTTCAAAATGAGGAGACTAATGATGGAAAAGGGAGACACTGAACTTTATCACACTAATCAATCACTCTGTATATGCAAAATATATTCTTAGAGTCAACAAACAAGAAGCAAGAACAGAAAAATCAGTCAAAAAAACATTCAATAAAACAAACGGTTGGTATTCAAAGTTTAACCATTCGTTTTCAATACTCGAAATTCTTTGACGGTTTTAATCAATTATTTGTTTTTGTAACAGGTGTATAAAAGTGTAATAAGTCTTCAATACTTAGTCTAGGTCTTAATATCCAGCTGAGGTAGTTTATTTGCCAGGGTTTGAAGGTTGAAGAATTGAGAAAAATATTTCGGGTAGAGAAAAGTATGAGAAAACCCCAATCACCAACTTTGATAATATATTATAATAATCGAGTTTTTCGAAATAAGACGAATGAAATAATTTGAACGTTCACTTCTCTTATCATTGCACAATTGACCGAATATTATTCTTTGAACTCAACAGATGCCTGTATTCCTAATGATTATATTTTTGTCTTCTTTTTTATTAAAAATATGTTATTTCTCCTCTACTCCTCTTAGTTACATTGATGGAAATACATTAATTTGATTCGCACATCGATATAATTTTCACAATTAGATTCTCATTTCTAATAATATAAAAAGAAAACTATGTATGCTGACGTTAATTTTCTCAGCTAAAGCAGTCATAGTGTTTAAACTTTTTATACATAAGGATTCAAGATTTCATTCAGACTTATAAACTTAAGTATGAGGGTGGTACGAGTAGGCTGAAATAAGCAATAACTTATATTTTCTATTTGAACTTCATATTTTTCACATAGCAACTATTCCTAGACACGTGGTAAATTGTTTCTTCACCTTACCTTTTCTTGAGATTGTATTTCTTTTTTCAATAATCGTACTGGTTTTAATAATAGTAGGGTCGTTTTTTACGTATTGGTCGTCTTCTTTCTGGATACTGTCTAATATATGACCACAGATCACCTATATTTAGATGGAACACGGCAATATTATTTGTTCTAACCATATTGACGTCGACTGGGAGTCTGAACCTGAACTAATAGGATCCTTCATAAAATACTGCCATCTTAGATCTAATACTTTCACAATTATGTTATTCTTTATATTTCTCAAAATTATGTTTCTTTTCATATTTCTCAAAATTGCATAATTGCATAATATCACAAATAATGAATGTTTGAAAAAAAATTAATTTGGAAAATTGTAATCTTTATTAGGTTAAATATTAGTAGACTTTTTGTAAGAGCACTTATTTCCACTAAAGTGAAATGTAGACAAATCATGTTCCAATAGTAATATGAAAATCCTTTAATTATAATCATAACCTGACTAAAACATGTTATTATCTATTAATAAGGTGGAAATAAAACTTAAGGAAAATATATATTTTCAAATGAAATATTGCATCCAAAAATAGTTAACTAAACTTTTGAGTGATTAAACTAAATTTAAATAAATTTTATTACTTGAACTTCATATTAAATCCTTACAGTTAATTTAGTATTGTTAAAAGCCAGCAGCCATCTATTAAAACATACCACAGCTAACTTTATACATAATCAAAAGGATACAAAAACAAGCACAACACAACGGATCTTCAAGAGAAATTCTATAATGTATACAAACATTAACTTACTCAGTTTTTTCTAACTTCTTATAACAAAATATAGTAGTTGGACTAGTACGATGGACTAAGCTCTTCATCGAGTGACGGAAGATTTAACGAGGTGCAAAATGAAAATGAGGACTATTTGAATGTTAGTGTACATCAGTATAATGAAATAGAGTTTATTAAACACTTTAGAGTAAGTCGGCTAGTGGCAATTGGAATAGCAGAAAGCCTAGAACAAACACAAAATTTCTTTCACTAAAGAGGTGAGTTTGGTAAATTGAGTGCATATGATTTTACTGTAATATTTTTATGGTTTGCTGGACATGAATCAGCATCGTATAGAGATGTTGCTGGAGAGAACAACTTGCAATATACATGTATTTATAATCCAGGTCTGTTATTTTACTATTTAGTTTGAGAAACAGAGGGCGCGTTGGAGTATTACACTGCACGTGATTAAACAAGAATTATTATATGAAAACCTTGTGAAGTCTTTATTAAATAAAGCTCTGCATAAAGATATGAACAAGAGTCTTACAATACATATATACACGACGACAGTTAGTTTGGCGACGATAGTGGAAACTAAATAGAATTATGAATATTTGCAGCCCACATCCAAGGTCAAAGTCAATGTTGCACTAGGTTAGGATTGCAATAAAGGTAAAAACAATTCTCGTGCAGCTTAAAGTAAGTTTTAGTTATGAAACTTACCAAAAGTCGAGTTTTAATCGAAGGTTTCTTCAGTTATCATGTCCTTAAAGATTTAGTAGCTTCTGCTTTACCAGAAATCAACAAATTTGATGGAATTTGTTATGGAATTCAAGAACCATTACAGTCCAAAAAGGTTAGTGATATCAGAACAGTTCAAATTCAACACAGCATTTCAAGAACCAAGTGAGAATATTACAAACTATGCAGCATGACTTAAAAACATGTGAGTCTGGAAATTTTTTGAATGGTGCTTTGAAAGATAAGCTGGTTTGTGGGATCAAAGCAGACAATATTAAACAAAAGCTACTTACAAAAGATAAACTCACATCAGCTTATAGAATTGAAATAGGAGTAGAATTAGCAAAAGGTCAGGTCAAAGAAATGGGACCGGAAATAGGTAAGTCAAGTCAAGGAGCAAATCCATCTACTATGAAAATGTCAATGTCAGGAAGTCAAAAGCAGTTCACAAGTCATTTCGATAATAAAACAAAGGTGTAAAAGATGCTTGTGTGATCATCTTAATAACAAAAAATGTGGTACTGTTGATTGGACCTGCAATGCTTGTAATATGACAGGTCATACTGCGAAATTACCAATGTGCAAAAGAAAGAAGAGAAAACTAGTATAAATTCACAAAATGAGTCTGATGAAAGTCTTTCATCATTTTCAAGTAGTTTTGTGCATAGTTGCGCAAAATCTCCAAAAGGAAGTTAATTCTGGAGCTGTTAGTTCTTTAATACATATCAATGATTTTAAGCCTTATTTTATAAATAAATAAAAGTACATATTCTAGGTAGAGTTTTTGTATATGTTAAATATTTAAACAAGGTTTTTTACTCACCGTTGGTCATTTTAAATAGTTTTTACTTTTGTTGGAAAGAAATTGGCTTGATATTTTGAATAAAGATTAGAGAAACACATTATTAGATAACAGTGAAATATTAGCTAAGCAGTGTTTGAAATTAAGTATGTATATTCAAAAAATGAGTGTCAAGCTGGAGTTGCTGGAGTCTATTAAAAGTCAGTAGAAAAATATTTTCCAGAAAATATAGAATTTTTTTATTTAATATATCAGAGCTGAGTATAGGGTAAAAAAAGGCTTTAAACTAATTTTTCATAAAGCATATGAGATGCCGTTTTCTTGAAAACCTAAAAGGAATAATTGCATAAACTGATTAAGTCTGCTGTTTTAACGCAGATAACATATAGTAAATGTGAATATGAATTTTCATACCACCACTACATCAACACTCACAATTTACACTGTCTGACGTCCGTTTAGATAACCAAGTTATCGTCTTCAGAGACTGAAGGTTTACTGTTTACCATTAGTAGTAATCAAGTAAATGAACGTTTTGACACATTATGATCCGAGGTTGCCTCTGTATTTAACTTGTGATTCAATTGGTTTTGGGGTTGGTGCTGTTTTGAGTTATAAAATTGATGGTGTAGAAAAACCTTTAATGTTTGCTCCAAGCACATTATCAGAAAATGAAAAGAAATATTCTAATTTAGAGAGAGAAAGCTTAGCAATAATATTTTGATAAAAAAAATTTCATAAATATCTATATGGTAGAAAATTCACAATCATAACAGAACATCAAACATTGCAGTTTAATTTCGGTAAAAAAAAGTATACCTTTAACTGGGTATGGGTAATAACTTTATAGGGTTATGAATATGATAGATTGAAAGTGGAAGGTGAAAGTAATTAAGTAAATGAAAATGAAAATTATGTCCGAATGTGTTTTATACTCCAATTGTAGACTTAGATAATAACCAGATTTTGTCAAATGATAATACCAAAGAAGTACCAAGACAATTATTGGAGTCAAAATCACCAACAGAGGGAGAAAGTTTCAGTCAAATGTATATCGAGTAAAAGAAACACGGTACTTCTTCATCCGATGAATATTAGATGAGGTAGGTCTGTCAAACCTCCTGAAAGACTAAAGTTTTTTAAGGAAAGAAAATTCAATTTTCTTAAAATTCAGAACTTATTAGATTAAGGAACGCGCGTGAGTTGTCGGATTATGACACTGCACGTAATTACTTACATAACCTGGCCAACAGCTAAAGAGCAAATACATATAGACGCAATAGATGGAACCCATATAAGAGTCGACTAACCTAAGGAAGATCGTGATTCTCACTCTCACTTTCTTTGATATTTGAGCATTCACCTTCTATATCTAAGCTTTTTTATGTGGAAGCTAACTTACAGTTGAAGTGAAGAGAACTACAGAGGGCACAATATTTTTTTCCTCCCAAATAAATCCTTCATCTCATCTAAATATTCAAAATATGGCTTACCACCACAAGTTTAGTTTTTCCTGTCAATATATTTCTTATAATTGCGTTCAAGTACTCTCTCTTTATATTCACAAAAAGGTTATATTTTTTCTAACTTTATCGAGATTATTTTCCACATTTTCTTGAAATTGCAGGCTTGAAGGTCTTCAATTATTAAATGTGTATAATAAATTTATATATTTCTCTATCTGATAAAATGTTCATAGATAATTTTTTGACATGATAATTAACTCTATGAAAGTACTTACTTTCCACATGTTTAAGATTAGGTTTTAAATACCAAATAAAACATTCAAATTTTAAATCAAGAAAATTCAATGTAAATAGAGAAATTTGAGGCCCGGTTAATACACAAATCGGAGATGTTATGTTTATACCGTGGTCGTTTTTCGGTTCATTAAATTGATAGATGATTAATCCATTCGCAGAGCACAGGAATCAGAGATAAGTCACGGACTTGTTTGACACTGCATTTGCATAGAAAAAAAAATTCAACTTGTCAGGGATTTGCCTGTACGCACAAAACTAATATAATACTAACCAGAAAAAACGCGGCTCCATAGCTCAGGAATTATGACATCTTCTGTAGCGACTTTAATCTTACACTTCAATACTTTGTCTCATTCTTAACTCCGTACATTTGCAATAGATATCTTCTAAGAATTTATCATCCAAGTTTTATTTATCATTTTCTTTAAATTGTTGGCTTTTTTGCTTATATTGTTTCCTCATTTTAGAGCATTCAATCACTTTTTTTCTTAACAATTGACTCCCTCATTCAAAGTGAATTCTCTCTAAAATCTAAAATGCTTACTTTGCTCAACAAATGACCTACTTACAATGAAGGCTAACAAATTTTTCCTATTCACGTCGTAGTATTTCCAATGCGTCTCAAAAAAAATTGCGCGGCTTTCCACGGTAATTTAATGTTATCGCCTCAATTAATTTTGAGACTAAACAATGAGTTTATTCAATCCTAGTTGTTTGAGGATTTCATGAGCTTTTCACCAAATTTGTTCTCATAAACAAACGGAGTCTAATATTGTATTTAAAAATAAATGTTCCTATAAAAAAGTACAGAAAAAAACTAAAACCATTCAATTATGCGAGGTTAGGCTTTGCCTCCCAAGAACGGCATGAAAATAAAATTATATTCAAATTATGTGGACCCACTTACTATGAATTCGTTGCATAATAATTTCTAATTCTTTTTCTCGCAATTTTATTCATTCGCGGATTGTTTGAAATTTCTGTAATTAATTTGGTGGCATTATCGATTAACGCCTCGTGAATGTTATACAATGAAGGTCAGCGATTTACTTTTCGGCGGCTTTATATAAATTGAAGCAGGGCTGGTTTAAACTCCTCAGTTTAATCAATTTGAAAGCGAACCTTGAAAGAACTTTTTTATGTTTATCTGATATATTAACAGTTCAAAGGATAATCCGAAGGTTGTCTAATTGCACAAAGGACATGAGAAAAATTTTGTTCTCTTACAGTTTACAGTGGTATGCGTATATTAATGAATTTGATTACGAAAGTATTATGCACCCAATTGTTAATGGGATTATTAAATGGTTACTCAAAATAGTCTTGTCAGACACTGACAGCAGTATTACGTAAGAAAAAAGGATAAATTGTTGGGTTCAGTGAATGTATAGATGGATGCCTCATTTACATATAAAGTTGGTACTCATTAAAAAAAACTACATTTCAAATTCTATTCTGTTAACAGAAAAGCTATTGTCGAAATATTGAGAAATGAGGCCAATAAAAATATTACACTTTCATTTATGTTCTATCTAAAAAATTTGGTAAAGTGTTTAAGAAGCGACATTTTAAATAATTAAAGAGCGACATCAATCAGTATTAAAAATAGCAGTGAAAATAAGGAGAAGGAGAACAACAATGAATTATCTTTGAATACTTTGAATTTCCAATTAAATAGTGTTTATGAAGCTACGGAAAATATTTTATAATCAGATTATTAACTAGCATACTTGTCTACTAACTGACTAATGAATTACAACATATTAAAGTCTATACCTCAAATGACTTCGATAAAAATCATATCAACATATTACACAGTCTTCATGATCCATTTTCAGCGAAGAATAGATTCAAACATTTGTTCAATGATTTATAAATATATCTACCAGCCTTTATGAAGTTTCAGATTTCAAATTGAAAATTAGCTCAATATATTCTAAATTTGAGGCATCTTAACACGATGACATTCTACTATTATCAGTTCGCATATGTTCCTTTACTTAATCACTTGTTTGTTTGTAATATTCTATACCGAAAAGTGTTGATAGTAAAAGACATTGATATAGTCGATACAAGAATATTTTTCAGTGAAAAGATGAAAATAAATAGGTTTTGTATTTTATTGGAGGGTTTCTTGAATGCGTCATTTCTATATCTGAAAGCTTCAATACTATATAGGCTGAAAACATTTAGGTACAGAAGTTATTTAGTTATTTCCCTGTCTACTAATGGTGTATACTTTAGTTTTAAGGTAGGTGCAAATTTCTTTGCTGTAATATTGTCTAATTTGTAGAAGCTTTAATCTCTAAATGTTTTATTTGCATTGTGGTCAGTTTAGATCTAGGAACAGGCATTACAATATCCAAACCTCAAAAATTAATTATCTGTTGGCTTATACAAATTAAACGATTGGTCATCTGCTACAACTTTTTGGAAGAAGTAGCCTAGTCAATTATTTTTTGGCAGTCATCCAGTCAGTTGAGGAAAAACGAGCTGGGCAGTATTTTAGCAGCGCTCAATTATGGAACACAATCAAGAACACTTCACAGAAGAAGTTATAAAATTCTAAAAAGAGAAGAATAACCTACAGATCTGCAAGTGCTCTACACGCTTAACACAAATTTAAAAATGAAACTGATGAAAGACTAGTTACGATCTTTCCGGGAACTCTTTATGAGGATTACAAAAACAAGGAAAAAGTAAATAATTTTATATTAAAACATATTCCCTAACTCTAGAGATGGAGATGTCCAATTGGAAGATTTTTGTGTTTTATTTTGAGGAATAGTTTTTTTTATTTTTGCAATTTTGTATGTATGTTACACCAATTAATAAAGTTTGATATACCCGTATATGTCTTCGTTTTATTTAAATTGAAAATTGAGATTGTTAGGTCAAGAAAAAGAAATGTAGAGGTCTTTTTACCAACATTAGCCTACTTTTGATCATTTTCGCCTAAAATCCATAAAACCGACGCTCTATTTTAAAATAATTTTATGCAATATATCATACAAATTACATTGAAAAATTCTGAAAACAAATACAACATACTGTGACTGTGATTTAAAAGTGACAACTTATGAATTACTTATTTGAATCGTGTATCGGCGGCAATATTTAAAATAATAAAATATCGATGAGTCAGTTCTTTTGAGTTGACAGGCAAACTCGTGTTGTCTACTGGTCATAATTTAAGGTTAACAGCTTCGTTATTTATGGAAATGTCGTTATTTATAGTTATCTAAGAGGTTGCAGAATTTCGAAATAAAAGTTTCTAGTTGAAGTGGATGGAGTCTTCCAACATTAGCGAAATTGTCCTCTTCATAATAATATCCTAATTCAAATACAAAACCTACTTAATATTGTGAGAAATTCAACAACACTCTATCCGCATTTACACTACATTACACTCTGTACTGACAAAAATCAACTGCAGCCGTTACCATCACATAACGTTTATCACTAAGATAGGAATAATTAATCATTGCCACGTCTCCCTGAAACACCTTTTTTATATAGCGTCATTCGAGTCATATCCCAGTGTTACAATATGTCTTATTCAACCGAAACAAGCTGCATTACTACCGAACAACTCTTCCTATTGCATCTACCTCTTCTATTTCCTCCTTATTCTGACAATTGATCATGTTCTTATCTTAACCTAAAATGTAAATCAAATTCGTTTTATTCCCCTGGGAGTAAAATGCAAGAGAAATAATAATACCTCACAATCTATTGAAAAGAAGATAGAATAATCTATTACATCAAGGTCATTTCCATTATTTATTAATTACCATCTACATTCTTGGATACTGAGTCATTTGAAATTTTTTTTAGTTTTATTTCTCTAGTTTGATAATAATTTTTGAACAAGAACAAATTTTTACCGTCAAATTTATCGTGTTTTATTGTCCATTGAAAAATCACTCCAACATATGAACTTACGAAATATTTCAGTTTGGTGGAAAAATTTTTATACTTGTTAGGTTGTGAAACAGTATTCTACTTGTTCTACATTCCATCCGATGTATTTTTCCTTCGCATCTTCAGATTTTACAGGCTGAACTCTGAGCAATTTATTGCTTAATGTAAGCGTTGAGCATTTATAAAAGTAGATATTTCACTTCTAAAAGAATTGACTTGTGGTAAAATCCACTTCAATATATTCTAAGAGAGAACAAGAAAATGAGGTAAAAACCGATCAAAAAACTAGAAGCTACAAAATTAGAGAAAAACTCGGAAAAAATTTAAGCTCTTTTAGAAAACATAGAAGAAAGAAGATCACGAGGAATAAAAAAATAACAAAAATACTAGAAAAAATTGCGGATCAATGAAAATTGAAATATTTAAGATTGACTTAAAAGTTAGGAATAAATAACTATGGAACAGGTGCCTAATGGTGTAGGAGTATTCCACAAGGAAAAGAAAAAATACCAGTTATATTTGAAAATGATTAAAAATAATTGATAAATATGATATAAATTTGATAAGATATTAAATATTTTTTTTAAACCTTAAGACAAAATTTTTTTATTATATATATATATATATATATATATATATATATATATATATATACTCATTTTAATATTTTAAAACAAAACAGACCTAAAATCAATAACGTTTAGAAGAATAAACATATATAAAAGGTATAAGAAATTGAAGTTCCCAATAAGAAAACGCTTTCATGTTTCTACATATTTTGATTTTGGGTCTGTGGCCTTTTTCAAAATCAGATACTTCCAATAATTTTTAAAAGATAAATTGACGTTTCGACTTAACTTCAGTCTTTATCAAAATATGATATTGACACTGACAATTTGCGTACTTATATTAATCAATAGATCACCTTCATCATGAATATTAAAATAAGAATAAAATCAAAATAGAACTTTTTTCTAATAAGAAAAATTTAGTCCCTTCATCTGAAATATGTAGCATTAATAAATTAAATTATTTGTAGTTTTTTTTGTATAAGATTTTGTTTAAAGAATTTTTGAATCTTTGTAAGTAAATTTATATTTTTTTGATATTCCATGATTTGCTAATGTAGTTCTATTTTTTTTATATTTCGATATTGGCCAGGTAAAACCATAAATCGCCCTAAAATAGACTGATCAAAAACCGGAACTACTGATTATGGTCTTTGGAAAATCATTATATATTGATTTGGAAAACTACTATAGTGCAAAATTATGTTAGTGTAAGATAAGTCATTAGGAGAATGAAAAATGAAAATTAATATAAGATGGTAATGATCGCAGAATAAAATTTTGTGAAACCATAATGCAAAGAATAGATGCTCCCACGATTTAAAAGTTAGAGTTTTCCAATGATATCAAGTTTATGTTTGACGGTACAATAAATCGCCACAATTTTTAATATTGAAGTGAAACCAATCCCAGAAAAAAGGCGTTTGAAAGGTCATGTTTGCCCTGAATTAATTGAAATGATTCAATTTTTTTGTAAACCTAACAGCATATATTTAAGGATTAAACGACTTACCTTAAGGATGTTCAATCCTAATTATACGATATTGGGCACGTCCTCCTAGAACACCCTGTAGTAATACTCCTAATCACTTATCACGCGCAAGTTTAAAGAAAATGATTCACCCTCTCGTCGATCCTGCCTGGCTCGTTTCGTTCGTGTGTCATTATACTTCGCCTCTGTACTAAGATCGCCTCTGGGGCGGGTGTACTATTACCTTTCGTATTGACAACCCAAGTCACTTGCTTCCTGGGTGGGTTTGTTCTAGGAGGACGTGCCCAATATCGTATAATTAGGATTGAACATCCTTAAGGTAAGTCGTTTAATCCTTAATTATACTTCTATTGTACACGTCCTCCTAGAACACCCTGTAGATGTTTAGAGAAGATTGTAGAGGCGATCTTGACCAGAATAAAAATAGTCTTATTTCAGTTCTATTCATTTTTATTTCCCAGAAAAGTAACATTTGTGTAACAAAAAAGTACATCCCAAAAATTTTAAATCTAAAATTAATTATAAACCCTTTTCGTTTTTAGTATTATTAATACTATGAACTAACATAACATACTTGCATGAATGAACAAAACATTATATATTTTTGTCATAGAATGCAAAACCGAACAAAAACTTTTTCATTTGTTTTTTATTAAGTTTTCAATATAATTAGAAAACGTTTCTGTGCCTACCAAAGGCCTGTTATAGAATTTACAAAAAGTATCTGACTTTTCAGACCACCCAGCTGCACTTCTTATGCTCTCGATATTTACCCCAGATCTGAGGGCAGCCGAAGAAGCAGGGTGTCTGGTACTGTGCCCTTTAAATTTTTTAGTGTCAACTCCCCCCATTTTTAATCCATTTTTGATCCAGCGACTGAGGGTTTGAGTCGTAGCACAATGATATGGTCGTTTGGCAGTTAAAATAAGGTAGTCTTCGCTACCCCTGATACTTTTTGTTCGTTCGATATAGTGTAGAATGGTAGAGCAAACGCAAAGCGCTGGATTATCCCTGAAGAAGGAAAACTTTAAGAGTGGTTGAGGTTTTTTCGGCCCCGAGGTTTTCACAATATCTGTTATTTTTATTTGTATTCCTGTATCCGAGCTCACAATATTACTTATTTTTATTTTAGAGAAGGTCTGCACCCTTTGGGCTGTGGTCAAGGCTAACAGTACAACTAGCTTTACTGAAAGTTGGCTCATATCAAGAGTATGCAATGGGTAAAGTTTTTCTAACATAATTAGTACCGGAGATGGGTCCCAAGTCTCGTCGTATCTTGGAAAGCTTGGGCGAGTTTTAAAAACCCCTTTCATAAACCGTTCCACAGTGTCTGATTTCCCTGCTTCTGAGATAAGATTTAGTGCAGACTTGTGAGTGTTGATGCTCGAATAGCTTGAGCCATTTTGAAATTGTTGACTTAAAAACTCAAGAATATTGTGAACAGTAGGTTGAAAAATTTTTTGCTTATTCCCTTCGAAAAATTCCCACCATTTTGAATATGTTGTATTATACTGCTTGATTGTATTCTCACTAAGAGATTTAAGCATCAGGTCTGCGGCGTTTCCTGATATATTTTTCATTTTGAAGGCTTCCCTGATAAAATCGCGGCTCCCAGGGTAAGTCGGGGCCACAGTGGGTGAGGCTTTCTGAAAGGGGATAAAAGCAAATTAGGACTTGGGTGTAATCTAATTAGTGTGGAACTCATGAGACTTTCTAGTTTTGGAAACCATGGTTGGGATTTCCATATAGGGAAAACTACTATGCATTCTGCTCTATCGGCTTCTATTTTACTTAGAACTTTCGGTAATAATGCGAACGGGGGAAAAATATATCCTTTAATATTCTCCCAAGAGAGTGTAAATGCATCAACATTTTGGCTTTCGGGGTCAGGGTGCCAAGAAACAAATTTTTTGCACTTTTTATTAAGATAGCTAGCAAATAAGTCTATTTCTGGGCAACCCAATTTTTCAACAATTTGTTTGTAGGCTTCGACATTCAATGAGTATTCTGTATCTATTTCTTTGGATCTCGAAGCTTTATCTGCCAAAACATTGCTCTCTGAGTTAATATATGAAGCAAATATTTTGATATTTCTTTCCTCACACCACTGCCATATGTCCTTAGTTAAATCATTTAGATACTTATACTTAACGCCCCCCATTCGGTTTATGTAGGACACCGCCGTCGTATTGTCTATGCGAAGCAATATGTGACTGTTTCGTAAATCTTTGAGAAAAGTCTTGAGACCAAAAAATGTCGCTTTTAATTCTAAGTAATTAATGTGCCTCTGTTTTTCAAATGAATCCCAGAAACCATTTGCATTTTGACCATTGTAAAAAGCCCCCCATCCTGAATTGGACGCGTCTGTAAACAACGTATGTGTGTACTTCGGAATTGCAATGCTATTTTCGCAATCTTTTATATTATTTAACCACCACAAAAATTCACTTTTCAGTTTGGGAGATATTTTCATAATTTTATCATAATCTCCACCACTGACTTTCAGAGCTAAATATTTTTCCCTCTCGAATTGTTTTGTGTGAAGCCACCCGTACTGCGTGGCTGGACAAATTGAAACCAAGTGACCGACAAATTTGGAAAAATCTCTAATTTTTATTTTTCGCTTTTTTAAGATTGCTTTTACCATAGCAGTAATTTTTGATTTTTTATCTGTAGTTGGACGCATTGTCATTTTTTGTGTGTTAAAAATGAATCCTAGGAATTTTATTTCTCTTTTAGGAGAGAGACAACTTTTTTCTTTATTTACTACAAAACCAAGCCTTTGCAGAAGACTACATGTCTGATTTATATTATCCCGGCATTCTGTTTTACTTTTCCCAATGAGCAATGTGTCATCTAAGTAAATTACAGAGGACAGACCTTTCGCCCTTAAATGTTCAATAGCTGGTTTTAAAATTTTGGTAAATGCGTAAGGAGCAGTGCCAAGGCCAAAAGGAAGACACTGGAACTCTAGAATTTTGTTTTTGAATTGAAATCTAAAATACTTTCTCTGCTCAGTGGCTACGGGTATCGAGAAGTATGCGTTTTTTAGATCAACTGAAGCTAGATAGCAGTCCTGTGAGATAAGATTTTTTGCCGTTCTGTTGTCTTCCAGTTTGAAATGGAGCGGTGTTATAAATGTATTTAGTTTTTTAAGGTTAAGTATAAACCTGTCGTTGCCGTCGGGTTTCTTTCTTAAAAAATAACTAGATAAGAATTGCCCATTACATTTAGTCACTTCTTTGACGGCTCCCATATCAATAAGTTTGGTAATGCTGTCTGAATAAGACTTTTCTAGTTTCCCACTTAAATTTGGGGGTTTTGGAGGCCTCTTTTGAACAGGAGTTGCATTAAAAGGTATTCTGTAACCTTTAACCCAATCTAGAATTTTACCGTTGGTTGTTATTTTCTCCCATTCCTCGAAGAAAAGCCTTATTCGTCCAGCCAGTTTTGTGTTAGAGGTTACCTCTATATCTGACGACGTCTGTAGTAGCTGTGCTCCTGTCTCCGATTTTTCGGAGCCTCTCTCTCGTTCCGGCGCTTGAAGGTCATGGCTTTGCTGGATTTGACTGCTCTCCTCCCTTCTCTGTTTTGTTGTGTCTTCCATCGATCTTTGGAGGCGTAGGTCTTCAGGTTTTTTGAAGTCTGGGGCTTTAGTTCCTTTGCTGCAGTCTCTATATTTTTGGCGGACTTAAATTTTTCGCCAAAGTCTTCCCCAAAAAGAGTGGAGTCTCTTAATTGCATAGATGCCACTTTCTGCACCTTTTGATTAAAATTATGGTACAGTAAAAATTTTCTGTGGTTGGTAATGGCGTGGTGAACCGCGCAGAGCATTTTTCCCGCTTCCACCATATTGGTAATATTTGGATCGGGGTCTTCGGCACTATGTTTTGCTTCAAGCATTCTTGAAAGGGCAGTACCAAGCACGGAAATGCTTTTTCCCAACTGATTTTGTAATTCTGCTAAGAAACTATCCTTTTTATTTTCTGAAGCAGAAATGACAGTCTGGACTTCAGGGTTATTTTTTGGGGCTTCCAACAAGGAGCAGTTGCTCGGTACACGGCTGTTTTCAAAAAGTTTAGCTTTTGTTTCCTTGTCTATGCCATTCTGGAGGTAGCTTTTCCAGCGGTTGGCCAACTCTGAGGATATTTCCGGTCCATAAATTTTTTCCTCAGTCGGATCCTCCCCAAGAATGGTTTTAATTTCTCCCATTCTAGCGCTTTTATCCGAAGTAGTGCCGGAGCTAGAGGAGTTGCTATCCGCGTATGAAGAGGATTCAGATTCTGAACCTGTTGAAGAAGGCCTGTGTTAATACGTATTGTGTAGGCATAACGTTTGTATTGTCTTAAAAAAGACTGTAAAATAAGCGGATATCTGGTTATTTTAGAATTTTGGGCACCATAATAATATATTAGGCACCATTTTGTTTAATATTCTTGTAACGTATTGGAAGTACCAACGTACAGAATCATATGTTGCCACGTCACGCTGACCGTTGCTGATGCGAGACTCGGCGTGCATAAGTCAAAAACTATGCTGGGTTATCGTGGCTTTTTTTCATGTGTCTACAAGGTAGACTAACCCATGCCGAATATATTAATCATACGATTAATATATGGTGTCTCTTTCGCTGCTTTTCTAAAACATACTTGTATTTGTAATAACTGTGAACTTACTTGAATCATATTCCCTTAGTTTTTCCTCCAGTCTCTTCATTTTCCTTCGAATACCGGAAATCACTTTCTGTTTTCTTTTCTCGGCTTTCTTTCCTTTCGGCATTCTTTTAATTCTATGCACAATCACTTTTAAAACTGAAAACACCGTTGGAATAAATTTTTCGCTACTGATAAGAACACGATATTCGTTTTTTGCGTTGTTTACCTGCACAAAATAAGCGCAAGAAGTATAATGACACACGAACGAAACGAGCCAGGCAGTATCGACGAGAGGGTGAATCATTTTCTTTAAACTTGCGCGTGATAAGTGATTAGGAGTATTACTACAGGGTGTTCTAGGAGGACGTGTACAATAGAAGTATAATAGCAAGTTACGGCACGTTATGAACCAGCTGTATAAATGGAAGCAGAATAATAGCTCCTATTGTTTTCCTATCTTTCAGGTAATATCTAGTAATCTAGTAATATCTAAGAAAATCTAATAAAGCTGTTGTCATGTCATTGACATCTAATCCCAAAATAATACCTTAAAGATTAATATAAATTTTAGTTGAATGGATTGTTGTATTTATCGCTTCTCTAGAGAATATCCACGTTGTGTTTCTAATTATGATGCCATCAAAATATCTCAACCTCTAAATGGATTGATCCGTGATTTAAAAAAACCAGGAGTGAGGATACTACAAACAATGAGAAATTCAGTACTTTGGTGATTTCGAATTAAATTACTCAATAATTGAAGCCATAAAAGAATGTAGACCATATAATTTTTATTGGCACCATAAAACTGGATAATGAATGTTTAATAAAGTTATCAAATTTTAGAATTATATCTCTATCTTTATGGACGATTCTAAAGTAAAATCAAAATGGGTATTTTGTTATTGAATTATGGTATTTTCAACATTGAATATTGATTCTGTATTGTTATTAAAAAAGTTTCATAAATTTCAGAACATTATTTGAATTTCCAATACACACAAATATATTCTTTCAGATTCATTTTGCATCTTTATTTGAGATTTAGTATGAAAATATTTTAATGTGTGAAAATTTATTCGACTGAATAAAATGCAACAAATAATATAATGTAGTTTTATTTGACGGTTGCATGAATTGACTTCTGAGGCTATCTCAATTATGGAAACGAGTCTAAATATTTTCTATATTTTTATTCAAATTTGACATTAAAATCTTTGTTTTATTTCTTAACCCAATTACGTACAAAAAGCATGGTTTTCAAAGATAAATACTCAATTATTTTCTCGTATTTTATTATATATAACATTGACGATATTGGAACATAAAACTACATGAATTAATGTTTATATTTCTACTATAAATTTTTTCGTTTGACCGATTCTTTTCCGTATTCTATCTTAGATGCTTCTTTTGAGTAGAGACAATGCTTTCTTCTTAAATGATATTTTTCTTCATCTGTATGTTTTTAAAATTTTCGATTTCGGTAAGAATCTAAATGTATTTTATTTTTTATTCTGAAATGAAAGTTTTATATTTTGTTACAAAAGAAAATAAACTCACATTTTATTCACTAGTCAGCGTCTTTGGAAACTGGGATGAAGTTTGTGATCTACTTTTCGGTGTCTCAAAGCATTAAAAGAATAAAACTGCAGTTACAAGCATTTTTCTGTAATTACAGACATCATTCATAATTACTGTTAAAGAACAATAGAAAAATTTCACTTCAGACATTGTTTTATATTTGTTAGATAAATGCTCTCCATTATTTTTGTGAAAAAGTAATAGCGACTATTTCGTTTTCGTTATTTGCCTTGAACAACTATATCGTCTATAGTTGAATACGTTTTCTTATAAATGAAGCAAATTGTAAAGAAGTCTTTACCAGCTATATTATGAGCGATTTCTTATTGGAAACATAGCAAGGAAACACCGAAGTGGACTAACTTTATTTTCAGAGCTTTGGAATACTTATGTATTCATCGTCTGAGACTGAAATCATGGTCAAATACAATATATGAAATATGTATAAATGTATAACAATAATAAAATTTTATTTATAATAATTAATTAATATTTCAGGTGATTTATGATATTACTAATGCTTGTATAAATTCTTAAAATCATAGAATTCAATATTCAGAGTTCGTTGTTTTTTGTTCATTCAAACTAATTTAATTTCAGATCAAAAAGGATAAATAAATATTATATATAGTGTGATGCAGGTTACACAGAAATTTTTTTGTTGATTTCGAGACAATACCTGTTCATACATCATCAAGTTTATATACATATTCTTTGCTATTTACTTCAATATACGCAGATAAATTCTGAAGGAACACTATTGATAACATGAGAACCAATTTCTTTTCTGAACGTGTTTAAAGTGCAAACAAAAGACATACCTGTTTGGAAATTCAGCGTAAGACTCGGTTACAACGGTGAAGTCAAGGACAGAAGAAAAATACAGAGACAAATGGTGCGTGACAGAAAACAAGATTGATGGGCATAGCGTGGTGGAGGCTGGGTAGTAGTATGGATGGAATGGATGGAAAGCATGACATGGAGATTATATTTCCAGAGGCGGCACATTATTTCACATTAGTAGAAACAAATATCTCAAATCAGAAAAAAATGAATTATAATTTTATAATTATAATTCTATAATATACTTGCGTCCATTCAGGAATTACTTCTATCGCTGGAAAATTTTTGGTAAATACAAAGGTTTCATTCAATATTTTATTCAGTTGGGATACCTCACCATCATTTTGTAGTTAGCTTGTATATTCTATTAACTAAGTCAAATATTCAAAAGAAAATGATATATGAAAATTATTCTAATTGTACTGTATTATAATTATAATCTGACATATGAAGATTCAAACATCATTGAATGTGAAATGGCCATATGGAATTTGAGCCGGAGTCTACTATAATTATTTTAAATTTACATTTATTACCATTTGAATGAGCATACTTACACACTGTTTATACTACCACTATACCACTACTCTCAATTACACTGTCTGACGCGCATTTCGATAACCAAGTTGTCGTCTTCAAAGTCTGAAGATAAACTGAAACCTATCAATTTGTCCCATCTATTTTATACTGAATTTTCCCATCTATGAACATTCTCTCGCAAAAATAATTTCAGACAGAAAACCTCTTCGATAGAAAATTTCAAATTCAGTCCATAACTACTAAGCTTTAGCGTGGGCTGTAAAGAATGGGACCTTATCCCTATTTAAACTGTTCTCACATTCGACAATCTCAATATTTTCAAACAATTTATTATTGTCCATATTTTGAATGAGCTATGTGCCCTTTAAACCGGACATTAACGGATCTTTTATTCCAACCAACCAACCAACATACTTCCTATCACAATCATTACAGCTAATTTCAGATAGATGCCACTCTTTTCCAAATATTGTATTTCATCCTTATGATTACCCAACAACTGTTTTTATTTATTGCTAGATTTACTATCTAATTTTAATACCACTCCGTTAAATATTACTTCCAATCTATTTGTATAAACAGGATTAAAAGGTACCATATCAGTGTTTCTTGTTTTTCATTTTGATTTTGGAAAAAGTTGGTGTCACAGATTTCTTAAACGTATGACGATTAATTAACTTATCTACAATTCTCTTATCATAACCATTGATTCCTCAATACATATCCTCTTCTCATTGTATTTTTCGATGTTTAATGAAAAAGATATGTACCAGGAAATGGAGACTGGCAATCTTATGTTGGATGCAATGGAAAGAATTTTCACGTAGCGGTGTTTCCCCTAAATACATAGAATTCTAGCCCATTACTAGTTACTTGGAGGCTTCTTAGATTTCTATTTAAACAAAAAGATTCAATTTTGAGAATGATTTATTTCAAAATTCAATCAACTGATCTTTGTCCCATCCGATTTGTTTGAAGAGAGATCGATAGAAAAATGGATGATATTTTGTATTAAATTCTCATTTCTGTCTACTGTTATTTCTTCAAATTCTACCTTGCTACTTGAAAAGCTTTTCATGGTTTATATTCACAAATAACCACAACTATTACGAGTTACATTGATTATTACTACTTTGATATCTTTTCTCTATAACTCCATGAATTATCCCTTCGGATGTTCAGCTTCAACCACCCCTGCATTGAGAGTTGTGTGCAGAGTGGTAGAGTTGAGTGAAGTTCCAGAGCGCTTTTCCAGAAGATACATGTGTGGAAGCGGAAATAAAAAGTGTGAGGTGGATGCTTATGGTTATACAACAGTTAGGACCTGGAATTTAGGTATTATTTGAATCAAATGCAACGGAAAGAACGAGAGGAAGTGAAAATATCTTATATAATTGATCTGTAGAGAATAGTCTTCATAATTTAATTGTTATTTCAATAGGTAAACAATTTTACCCTTGTAGAGAAAGTCGTGTCCTTTTTTAGACTTTTACTATTTTATATAATTCATCAATAAATTTGGTGCATTTGAAATTTTATTTTTCTTTGAAATGTTTTACTTTTTCTGGGACTATCCATAAAAACCAAAATAAAATCTATCAAAAGTCAACTTAATGCAAAAAAAATTACTTTTCTCAAAAGTACCTTGTATATATAGTGTTCATTCAGGGATAATTAATAATATATCTAAATATTTTCTGTTATAGCTAACAGAAACTCACAGGAATAATTCCTGTCGTATTTAACCTTTCACCCTGCAAGTTTTGCTTTCCAACACCCAGTCCTGATCTTGTTCTAGTAATAGTATCCTATAGTTTTTAGAAGAATACTGTGAGGAAAATATACAGATACATATTGAAAATTATAGTGATAATAATGATGGAGGAAACGATATTAAAATAAACTAGCTGCCGCTTTCTCAGAATTTACCGTACATTCATAAGAAAGTACTTCAGACAAAACTTTTATATAAGGACAGTAATAAAGTATCGATGTAAATGATGAAGATATAAAAAAAACAGATTCATTTGAAAATCGCAAATTTTTGAATTTTGTGCATGCCAATTTCTTATAGGCTGATCCGAAAATCAATAATGATTGCTTCAGATAAATAAAAAAGAACAATATTAAAACAGCCCTTTAAAAATTCAAATAATTCTAGTATTTTAGTTTAGAAGGTTAATTTTTGTAAGGAATACAGACATTCAGGAATAGGAATAATAAAATTTTCGGAAGGAATTTACTAACAATAAATTCGAGCTAAAGTATTGTAATTTTATTATCTCATCTTTTACATCAAAACTAAAGATATGATTCAAGAAAATATGAAACTGCAATGAATGAAATATTTAATAAATGATGAAAACTTTCTTAATTCAAAAGCCGTTACGATGTATTGTATTGATGTATTTATTTTTGTTCTTTCCATTCGACTTCCAAAATTGATATGATATTGGTAGATTCTCCATTTTGTGAATTAGTGGTTGCAAAATTCTACTCAAGATCGCACACTGCTTATCCACTATCTATTTTCATTTGATTGTAATTTGTATGTTCAGGAATATTGTTCAAAATGTAATAGATTTTCACTTACTCCATTATTTTTTTATTTTTTTTCCCCATCTTTGGGCTAGATTTATCTATAGAATTATATCCTTTCCTTAATATCCCTCTGCTATGTAGAACAGAATAAAAGTACATCGATGTATACAGATGAAATTGTCTCAGCGGTAGACGATTATGAAAACTACTAGAAAGATGAGCAGAATAGAGTAAAATCATGTGCATGAACGAAGCAGTTCAAGTGATGAAGTGATACATTTAAGAAAATTAATAAATAATATAATATTAGTACATGAGTATTTTGGTAGTAAAGAATGGTAAAGTGAATTATATATAAGCGATATAAATTTTATAAAAGAGGTAAAACATGACAAAATACTCCTATAACCTGAAGAAGTGAGGAAATAACATTAGTTCGAGAAATTATTGAATGGTACAACAAACAACACAAGCATAACTATGACTACTATGAAACAATGAATATAAGCAATTGAATGATATAACAGTCTCAACTGATATATGGTACTATTTATGGTGGAATCATTTCTGTAACTTACGCAAATTCAAAATCTCAAATTATTAGGCTGGAGAAATATTCCAAGTTTACCTTAAACCGTGTACATTTTTCTGTGTATTAAACTTACTCATCTCTTCAAAATCGTAGCCACACAAATTTGTTCAATGATCATTTAAATTAATCATAGGTTATATGTAATGAGATATTTGAGTTTCACAATAAACTTCAACGGTGTCATTTCTTTTAAAAACCTTTTTTTTTCATTCTTCTCTTGTCGTCACAACCTGAATATCGTGAAAGCTCTATTATCACCCCCTCAATCGCAGATGAGCAATAATTTTTTTGCACCAGCTACAAGAGAGGGATTATGTATAATATGGAAATAAAAATGAAGACGCCATTCAAAATGACTGTGTAACGAAATTAGAAAAAAAAAAACGATGGGTTATGCAAACGTCTCACACAAGTAATATTTAGAGCCTATTGTTTCTCAAGCAGTATAAATATGGGACAACAAAACAAGTCCTAACTTATCATAGAGTTTGTACAATACAAAGAAAAATTGGTTGCTAATTGTCTTGCACTTTCGGAATACTATTTAGGGAGGCTTGAGAAACTTGAGATTTCAGAATTCTTGCAGTAATAAAATTTGTCTCTCTCTAGATCTTAATTTTTAAATACGAAATACTATTTTGATAATTTATTCTGCCATTTGTGACTTTTCCAGATTTCTTAGTGTAAAATTATTGATGTGTCCAAGATGATATTATTTCATTTTAATAGAAACAGATGGGCAGAAGCTTGTGAATGTATCGTAATTTCAGAGGAATAATTCAAATAATATTTTGAGCAATCTTGAAAAGTGGAAAACAATTTTCTTCTTCTTTTCTTTGTTATCGCAGTTCTATTTCGATTCAATCGAGTTTTATGAATAAAGCATAAGTTATAAAAAATGACAAAAAGATGATAATGTACTACATTTGTTGTTATGTTGGTAAAAAAATAATATTGTTGTTAATAAAATGAATCCTATTGGCCAATTTCCTATGGAGTGCAAATCAACTTTTAAAAGAGCATCATTTTTCAACTATCTATCTGCTATCTATCTATCTATCTATCTAACTGCAACTGCTATCAGTTTGCCAACCTCATCAGCTCTAAAAAAGATGCCAAAAATTAACGTGCGTAAATGGAGAAGGACGCAAAATATCTTAATCATGAAGTATACCCTACTCAAATATTTATCTGCTCAAACCGACTAAATATATGCCTTTATTGTCAACATGATAAATCATTGTAGAGGAAGAATTAATAAACGTTGTCATAAACGGATTACGTGGCTTCACAAAGGTCGCTACTTTATAATATTTTGAATACATGAATTAGTTTTTGGTCAAAAAATATTACAAAAACTGGGAAAATATAAAGGAGTGAAGGAAAATAATTGACGTGAATAGAAATAGGACGCTTTGGCGATGCTTAGTTTTTCGGTATTCAGTATCTGAAAGTTTAATAGCACGATCTGTAAGGCCTATTATGACTGATTGTTTGTCAAAAAAAGGATGTTTCGAGTTGAAATTAATATATATAGATGACCAAGTTCCCTTGGTATACCGTTATTATGTTGTTATTTTGTGATGTTAAGCTGTATCTAGAAAGTCGATTTTATTATTTTCTTCAACTTATATTTTTAATAACATTCAAATTTGTTTTTATGATTTTTCAAGCTAAGGAAGTGAGGATATTTGTGTTTAGAGAGACAACATCCATTGTGAAAAATATATTGATAAAAAATGGGACAAAATTGAAGAATCTACAGAAATACCTGAAAATAAAAGCTAACTCAAACTTCCATTTCAAGTGTTATAGCACAATTAGTAATGGAAATATTCCATTATGTAGATGATTGCATTACTGCCGTACCAAAGAATCAAATAGAATAAAAAATTCAATTCTTATCCTGAAAAACTTCACAATCGAGGTCGAGCAAACAAATAAAATTAAGAGATTAAGAGAATGGTATACGAAACTAACGTGGTCTTCAAGATTTCTAAGCTTCAATTCATTTCATCCTGTCACAAAAAAGATCAGTGATAATAAGTTTGACTGATGGATCTATCCAACTATCAGATCCTAAATTTGGATACATTCAAAAAGCAAAGACTGCATTGAAAGATAATAATTATCCCGAAAAAATGATAAATAACATATTCAAGAAGGAAAAACAGATATTACAATCAATTAAAAAACAAAACAGAACCGAAACATCAAAACATAAAACATTTTTCCTTACCATATGTACAAGGACTTTCCCAACAACTATCAAATTATTTTAATAAATATACAATTAGTATAAGTCATAAAGGACATAATACTTTATTCAAATATTTCATTAAATTAAAATCTAAAACACCAGAAAACAAAAGAAGTAATATATCAAGCGATTTGTACTAAAATCAAGAAACATCTTCTTATTTCTTGGATCTTTTAATATGCTAATGCTTCTAAATGTTATTGATTTTAGGTCTGTTCTGTTTTAAAATTAGTTTTTTTTTAGTAATTTTTGATAGAAAGATAAAAATTGACGATTTGACTTTTCTTTAAATCTTTATCAGAATATGATATTGACACTGACAATTTGCGTATTTATATTAATCAATAGATCACCTACATCATGAGCACCAAAATAAGAATAAAATCAAAATAGAAATTTGTTCTAATGAAAAAAATTAATTTATCACCTTTTACTCTTTTTTCTAAATATTGAGAGGTCTCCCCTATGCAGTCAGCTTCATAATTATTACAAGGCACTTCATATTTTATATTACTTCTTTTGTTTTTTTGGTATTATAGATTTTAATTTAATGAAATATTTGGATAACCTATTATGTCCTTTATGACTTATATTAATATCATATTTATTAAAATAATTTGATAGTTATTGGGAAAGTATTCGTACATATAGTGAGTAAAAATGTTTTGTTTTTCAATTGATTTAAATATCTTTTTTTTTCTTTTCTTGAATATGTTATTTTCCATTTTTTCCGGATAATTATCTCCTTCCAATGCAGTATTTGCTTTTTGAATGCATCTGAATTTAGGATCGGATAGTTGGACAGATCAATCAGCCAAACTTATTATCACTGATCAGTGATCACTGAGTTTAAGTTCACTTGAAATTTCATAAAATGTGACATCGAGAAAATTAATTTTATTATTTTATTTGATTTCGAATTGAAGTTTTTTATGGTAAGATTTAATTTTTTTTGTTGTTCTCTATTTGATTTTTTGATACAGCAGTAATACAATAATATACGTAACGGAAAAAAATGGGATATTAATTTTGCTTGAGACAGTTTTCTCGAGATCTTTTACCAATAATTGGGCTATAACACTAGATATGGAAAATCCCACAGCACATCCATCAATTTATTCATGTATTTCATTCTCCCGTTTGAAGTATGTTGTTATGAGTGTTAGTTGTATAGCTTCGATAAACTCGTTTTGAGGTATGTCTGTGTATTCCTTGATTCTGTCCGATTTTTCCATTAATAAATTTTTCACAATTGTAATAGGAATATTTGTGTATAAATACATATTCGTCAGAAATTTTCATATTTTCAATTTTTAATATATTCAATCCCATCATATATCTTTGATGTAGTAGTTGTTTTGGTATAAAATTCTCTTGAAATACTTCTCAAATAATTATATAAAAGGGTAAAAGGAGTTTAAATACTTGAAACAATAGGGCGAATAGGAATGTCAGGTTTGTGCAGTTTTGGAAGACCATATATTTTAGGAGGTGCAGCATAGTGAATTACCGATTTTTTTGCATCGGATGGCGAAATTAAAAGTAGATCGGTAGATGTTATCATTTTTCCAAATTCTATACAAATTCCATGCCATTAACAACCAACTAACCTCACCTAACCTCACCTAACCTATAAAATTCAACTTCACTAATAACGACCTAACCTATAAAATTTATTGCCATTTATATTCTAGCTAATGAATATTCAACTACATTCATAAAGACCTAACCTTATTGAAATTTAATGTTACCCAACTTACCAATAAATATTGAACATAATTCACTAAAAGTTATCGAACCTATAAAAATTCAACGTCATTCATAATCTAACCAATCAAAAATTAATGAAAATTCCTAAGTAACCAGAATCAGTATTTCTCTCAACGTCAATTCGAACATTGAATTTTATGAGTTTAAAAATTTTTACAAGCATTATAATATCAAAAATTACCGAAAATATTAATTTATTAATATTAACATATTTCTTATATTGTATTTGACCATAATTTCAGTCCCAGACGAAAATATATTGAAGTTAGTCCACATATAGCTAGCAAAGACTATATATATATATATATATATATATATATATATATATATATATATATATATATATATATTGCTCGTGCTTAATATACTATTAACTTTATACCTTAGCAATTAATCACTCTCTGTTTGCTTCTTTCTTCATTGATTACATATAATTTTCTGATAAATTTACTAACGTACTAACATCCATGACTACATTTTCTTTTCCAGGTTTTCAACAAGAACCACTATCATGAGATGAGGAAAATTTAGAAATGGCAATTCGTACATCAATAACGTCAGTACTAATATATAAAAATAGAATAAGGAGCCATTCAAACCTTGAGATGCCAACTCCTATTCTGAAGACAACACTGAGAGATTTGAACCAGGTAAACAGTGCACCTGAATGAATTTACATTCATTAAAATATTAGTTATAAGGGAACTTCCGCTTTACGAAATATGTGTTATGGTATTACACACATTATTAAATCGATGAAATGTTTATGATAGAAAACATCATAGTTGATTTCATTTTAACTTTGAATACCACGAGGAGCAATATCTAGAAGTTATTATGTGCAACCGAAGCCATAAAATCATGCTCAACAGATGCACCAGAAGTTATTCTAAATCTCCTACCTTCCAACATAGTGCTGGAAAGCGACGGCATCACCAAAGAAAAACCGTCCCTAACTGATGATCAAAAGTAGGACATGCCTCAGGAATACTAAGCTGAAGAAGTGGGATCAAAACACCATACAAGAAATGAACACAAATGTCATTAAATAGTATACGGAGTATACGGAACAGAACCAAATACTATAAAAGCCTGGGCAACACCAAGCATATTTCAAGTAGAAATTCATGCAATTGAAAAATGTATCCAGATCAATCGATAGAGGAAATCATCCGATAATCAAGCAACCATTAGAGCTTCGAGCACCAATATCATATAATCCAAACTTGTTTGAGATTGCTTCCAAAAATTGAACGAGCTAGACAAAAAAAATAAAGTTACCGTACAGGGAAATAGCTGATAAGCTTGTTCGCAACTACAGAACAATAGGAAAAGCATTGGAAAAGAAGGTAGATAGAAGCAAAACCAATTACTGGAACAACCTACAGGGTTTGAGTCGGGAAAAATATGAGTGATAAGGAACAGTCCTTTTTAAAAATATATTTACTTATTCAAACTACAAATTAACTATCCCGATAATTTTTGCTCGGCACAACAGTGTTACAGTTATAGCTTAGACTGACTTTACAACAGAAAAATGTTCTTTCATATTATATTAATTTACATGACATAAACAAGCTATTTGTAGCGGCATCATATTGTTTTATACAACATATGTAGTTGTATAGGGTGGAGATGAAATATTACCTCCCCCTCCCACCCGGCATAAGAGTGCCACAGCTCAAGACAGATGGACATTTTCGATGTCTTCACCACTATTGTAAGTATCAGGTTCTTGAATAGCCTTTCTGAATTTAATTGTCCCAGAACTAATATACACAACGAATATTATTAACCATTATGGATCTAAGTGTATCAAGTTCGTCAAATTCCAAAAGAGGTAAACTGATGACTGGTTTCTTTGGCAAATGGCATTGGTTAGATGATTCTAGTTTCTTAAATACTGGTTGGGTGTCGAATATTGACACTTGATGACAGGTAGAAGTAGCTTAAGGTCCAATAATTGAATTTCCTCCATATCGGTCATAAATGTATTCTTGCTTTTAAATATGAGTCGCTCAAAGATGTGAAGTACAATTTATTTTTAAAACATTTTTTGGTTGGTTTTCTTTCAAAATGGGTATTGGATACAGATAAAACAAATTTTGTATATACGTTATACAAAATACAAGTGATGTGAATGTTATTTTATCGTTTAAAATAAAACTAGATACTTCAATGAGGTTTTAAAAAATAGAAATTGAGTTTAAATCAAATTTGATAAGCTTGTGATTTCTTTCAAGGTTTTCGTATACTATTTCTAGGAGTCTTCATAAATATTTTTTTGTATTATATTAATCATTAGTTTTCCTATTCAATATATGGTTCGGCGGAGTATTTTAATTAAATGAAGATCGATTGGGCATTTGTAATGGTCGATAGTTAGTCTCGAAAAATTTTGAACATTTTCTGCTCTAGTAACACACTGCATAATCTCTGTCAAGAAGCGTGTTTTATGTACTAAATAGTAGTACCTAGGGGTTCTTTTAACCCCAATAAAAAGGTTTTTAGGGTTAAATCTTGATGAATATTTGAATTTTGGTTGAGCATCACAAGATCTCTATCTAAACAGTTTTTATCTAGTTGTTACTTGTTAGAACATTTTTCAATTTAATAAGGTATTACAAGGGTGAATATTTATTACAGTTCTAGCATTTCCTCTAATTTTGAATACTACTGAATTCAACATAAAAATTTACTGAAAACTATTAAGGATTGTCTTACAAAGATAAATCTGTTCAAATCGTTGAGATTGCCATCGAAATCGGAAATGCAGTTAATATATCCCCATTTGAATTGTTCCTGTGCTGTTTTTGATTCTAATCATTGATGATTACTATTTTCAGAATGTAATTTAGAATATTTGCATTTTCTGTTTCATGCTTTAAATTTGATTCATGTCCAGAGTTTGAACTAATAAAAAGAGAACCAACTCTAAATTTACTAAAAGCAGTTTAAATTTATTCTGCAAGTTTATCTAAACTAAATTGTATTAACAAAATAAAGAGTGCGAATTTGATCATGCCCCCTGCACTACAAGGGACAGTTTATCCTCGAAGAGGGGTCATGGAATGTTGAACCATTCCAAAAATATGGAATTTTAAATGTACATAGGCCGGCTCTTTATATATATCGAGATTCAATTGTCTCGGTCAATCGTTAAAACGAATAATACTACTGAATGCACCAAAAATATGATTGATAAATTAAAAGTATCTATTTAATGAGCCAAACTACAAATTCACTATCCCGACAATTTTGGTTCAATTTTGGTACAACAATTATAGCTTACACTGACGTTACAACAGAAAAATTATATTATATTAATTTATATGACGGAAACAAGTTACTTACAAGAACATCTTTCTTTATATAGTTGTATAGGGAGGATATGACATAATTCAAGCAAAAATTTTCCTGGGAAACTATAACCATAGAAGATCTGATGCATGTATCAATCTAAGTAAAAATACCCTACAAATACTAACAGGAGTCCTATCGGGACATGTCAAGACGCTAGACTTGCGTGCAAATCCTGTTGAACGGAGAACGAAACTTTTATTCACATTCGATCGAAATGTGAAACACTACGGAACTCCAAAGCACTACACGTGGGAACGTATGAAATATAACACGTTAGAATAGAGATTCGAGAGTTGGAAACCTCTCCATCCATGTCAATTCGCATACCAAATAGGCAAATCTACGGAGACTGCATTGGTACAATTGACAACTGGAATTCAGATCACTCCGACAAAAGGAAAATATAGTATGTGCCTTCTTAGACATAGAATGCGCCTTTTACAATACACGACGCTATCAAAAGAGTATTAGATGCAAGAGGAGATCAGTTCCATGCATAAACAGAATATTGCGTTACCATAGCATCGAACAATAACTTATTAGTGTAAAGTTTGACGTTTAAGCAGATTTACGAAGATATGTTTAATACCCTTGGTAATCAATGTCCTTCGTATGCGACCGTGAAAAATTGGACTGCAAGCTTCAAAAGAGGTAAATTTTCCATTGAAGATGATGACCTATCGGGAAGGCCAGTTTCTGAGTCAGTCCCCGAAAATATCGATGCAGTTCATGACATGATTTTATCAGACCGTCGAATCGGGCTGGAAAGGATATCTCAAGCACTGAATATTTCATACTGACGCGTTCAACATATAGTTCACCTCAATTTGCTGCAAAATGGATCCCGAAATGTTTTAATGTTGACCAAAAGCGTGCAAGTGTAGAAGCATCGCGTTCGATCTTAAACCGAATTGTTACTATGGATGATACCTTGGTACATTTCTATGATCCAGAAACAAAGCAACAATCGATGGAATGGCGACATTCTGGTTCTCCATGACCTAAAAAATTTCGTGTCCAAAAATCTGCTAGAAAAGTTCTTGCTTCAGTTTTTTGGGATTGCCATAGAGTGATCATGATTGATTTTTTGGATAAGGGTAGAACAATAATTGGAGATTACTATTCGACATTACTGACCACTCTACGGGAAACAATCAAAGAATAAGGACGCGGAAAGCTATCCAAAGATGTTTTGTTTTTGTAGGACAACGCCCCTGCACACAAATCTCATGTTGTCATGCAAAAAATTCGTGATTTAAGGTTTGAATGACTAGTCCCTACTACTACTCTCCCCTCATTCACCAGATTTGGTTCCGTCTGACCATCATCTCTTTCCTCAACTGAAAGAAAATTTAAAAGGTCGTAAATTTTCTTCCAATGAGAAGGTCTGGTTTGCAGAGCAAGAAGAAACATGTTTTTGAGAGGTTCGCTGTAATAAATATATCCAATTAAGAGGAGAATATGTTGAGTAATAAAATATTTTGACATTGAAATTTTTTTGGTTCTATAGTAGGCTAAGAATTTTTCAATATATCCTCGTCATAACAAACACAAGCTGTTGATCCGCAATTCAACAAATATTTTATTAAACTGATGAAGTTGCTTAATCACATTTTTTTTTAATTTATATTTGCATTTATTTCGATAAATCATAACTATTATACACTGTAATTTTAATTATTAATAGTGTCGTTTTGCTGTTCAAATAAAGTATCTTTTTAAAAAGTGACTTTTGCGGAAGTAGCTTTTAATTGGCGCAGTCGTTAGGCTAGTGGAAAGGTTCTTGGTGATCCTCTTGGTTATTTAACGTTTGTCCACTACAACGAACCTTTGGAAAACATTCAAGTTCATCCAAGGAGCAAGAATAAGTGAAAATCGAATTCAAGAAGTATTTATAAGTTAAGAAGAATAAAATACAAACCTTTATAAAACTTTAAAGTTAATTCAAAGTACTAGAAGATAAGAAACTAGAAGACTAGGAATATGTTTGGAAAACCGAGTGAAGTTAATCTAGAATTTTTAAGACGAATAATAACTTTCCATATATCTTTTTTTTTACTATATGACCAACACACCTCACGTACTTACTCCTCAATCAATACTCAGACTACCAATCCTAAATTTGACCTACCCAGATTCGTAATAACACCTTCTAAAACCTATAAAATGCCCGAATTTAACACCAAACATCTAGATATTCTTATATAATACCCAATTTTACTTTATTCAACTCTAACCACGAACCATTACCCAAGTCCAAGTACCCGTTAAAGGAACCCAAGGAACCATCATACTTCTAAACCAACAGATAAAAGAAGCTATTCTTATACAAACTTTAACTACAGCTGCGAATTGTTTAGCATGGACAGAACTTGTCAATTCTACGGACGAGCCTATACAAATAGCACTAACAGATCCAGTTAAAAGCTCAGAATTCCATTTACCCGACTTCCATCTACTTACGGTCGAAATTATTCCTCAAGAATACCAGAAGACAGATATCGAACCTTTCACCAACCAAATCAAACATAACATCAGAACAACAGATGAAGTTCCGACCTACACCAAATACCGTTACCCACACATTCACAAAGAAGAGGTACAGAAACAAATAACATCAATGTTAGAACAAGGAATCATTAGACCTAGTCAGTCGCTATGGTCTTCAACGATTTGGAGTTTCCCCGAAAAACCCGATGCCTCTGAAAAAATCAAATTACAAATCGAAGACTACCGCAATAACAAAGAAAAAACAGTCGATGATAGATACCCGATTAAAAAATCACAGATATCCTGGATAAACTAGGACGATGCTAGTATTTCTATAGTCTCGACCTCGCCAGAGGGTTCCACCAGATAGAAATAGCGGAGAAAGATATCCCAAAAACTGCATTCATTGTCCAAAACGGTCACTATGAATACTTCAGAATGCCATTTGGACTCAAAAACGCCCCGCAACATTCCAGAGAGTGATGGACAATATTCTCAAAGGATGGCAAGGAGAAAGTTATCTGTTATATATGGACGACATAATTCTTCTCCACATCCCTACACGAACATCTTGTCAATCTAGCAAAAATCTTCATGAGACCCAGAGAAACGGGATTTAAAATTCGAGCGGATAAATGTGAATTTCTGAAAAAAGAAGTTAGCTTCCTAGGTCACACTGTAACTCCAGAAGTGGGATTTATGGATCAAATGTAAACAGTGGGTTCTCCAGTATCGCAGTAAGAAAGGGGGACACAATAGATCCTTCAACAGTCGAAAATGAGACTATTTTAAATTTTACAATTTTTAGGTTCAGAATTTGTGACGAGATACCCAAGGATTTGAGAAGAATCATGGCGATTAGAGATGTTTAATTTGTTATACCTTAAGAAAATATGAAGTTATGAGAAAAATGGGCATCACATTTTTTAGATTCTATTACACGTTGTATCATATAGTGAGAGAAAGAGTAGAAAAAATTAAGTTGTTCAGACAAATTTTGAATTTGTCAGAGTTACAATATGAGAAAATAGTAGATTGGACTGTAATTTAGACTTGGAACCATCTGTAGAGTATATATCGTTATTTCTATTTATTTAAAATATTAGATATTTCCCTAAATAGCTCACAGAAATTATCATGAATTCCTATACGCACTCAACATATCCTTTTTAAATCAGAAAGTGTTTCAATTTGAAAATATTAAAAAATCTTAGATATTATTCAAATAGTTTGTTTTACAGTTACATGTTATAATGCACACACACTAACCAAAAGCAAAAATGAAAAAAATCTCTAATAATGATTCCGTATAATAGGGAATGTTTTTTTGGCGTATTATCTAGTGATCATGTTTCTTGCGCAGAATCAAAAATGAGAGCAGCCTCAAGATCTGTGAACGGGATCATCGGAGTTTGAAGAAATAATATATTCAACAAATTTTTCGTTTCGAACGTTCATATGATGACTAAACCGAACACAACGATCTATAAAGTTGAAGCACAGATGGCGTAGAATATAGGTGTAATACGTATTGAAAACTTCAGAACCCTATGTGGTACTGATAAATATTGGTAGAGGAAAGAATATGGGTTAGTAAATCAAGATAAGATTATGAAAAAAACGAACAAATACTTAACAATGAGGAACGATTTTAATATAATAAAGAAATCAATTTATGGAAAAGAAATCCTTTGAACGTTGAAATTTCACGATTATTAAATGAAAAATATTAATTTCGGCTTTGGAGATTATTATGATTAATTATTTAGTTAGTATATCCCAGCGTATTCTAAGCTAAACAAATATCTGTATAAAAATATTTGAACTTAATTCACTTTTAGTAAAGTAACTAACGAATGAATTTTTAGGATATGTAAGTCTGGAGCCTTTATATACAGAGATAAGATGAAATTTTTAGTATAAATTGAGTATCAGAAAATACACTAAAATATAGAATGAGAATATTAAGCTGAAAATAATTATTGGAACGATATCCATTGAAAATTAATAAATGAAATGAAAAAGTAACCCAGCATTGAACAATGTCTATTGTAGATGAACCAATTTAATCATAAGTAGTACTTGGTAACTAAATCAAAGTACACATATTGGAAACTCATGGCGAAATGAACAAACAATTCAATAAACAAGATACCAACTAAATTATAACTTTCAGAGTATAAAACAAATGATGAAACAAGAAATAGGGTTGAACGGAATTGTATGAATTATGTGGTCTTGAACATAAAAAGACGTACTCGTATATGGAATAACCTAAGAAGTGACTAAATTTATAGCTAGATGCGTAAGTTCAAAAAACAAAGGTCGATATGCTATAGAACATGAACTATAATCTCCAAGATTTCATTAATTACAAAAATCAAGAACACTTGGATTTTCATCATTAGTAATAGTACAGCAGTGTTTTCTTGTTAAATATTACCAGAAAAATTCAATTAAATTTTAATTAAGTTATGTGATAAAGTTTTTCTTTGGTATTGTTTTGATTTCGTTTCAGCTCCCGCATATATTTTTTGGTATTGCAATGATTGACTTCTTTTGTGATTTCAAATACTTCGAAAAGCAATTTCAGAGAAACTTCACGAAAACTTGTGGACCTAAAATAACAAACATCTAAGAGATTCAATACATCCGTAAATTTAATTTAAAGTTGTATATTATATAGTATATATATATATATATATATATATATATATATATATATATATATATATATATATATATTAGATATGATGGTTTAATTTTTCAATTAGGATGGATCAAATATGAACAGGAATTTTAGAATAAACGCACGAGAAATTCAGTGTCGTAAAAGTAGTTATACTGGATGTTAGACTGGTCTGTTACAAAGCGTAGAGAACAGGCGAGACCGCGTAACCTCGTTTTTTGGTGTACTTATAGCCAAGAGCGAGAGTGTCTGTTACGCAACGCATCATTATTTGTATTTTTGTCAACGATAATGTAAAATCCTCGGAAATTTATCGAAAATAACTCTAGAAATTCGGGAATGAGTGCCTTTCCAAGACTCAAGTGTATGAATGGTGTTCTGTTTTCCGAAAAGGCCGAGAAGTGGTGGCAAACTTAGGTTAGCGCTGTAGAAAAACTCATTTTGGGAGACCGATGCAGTATTTTACGCGATATTGCCAAAGAATTGAGCAATCAGCGTAGGTAGTATTGAGCAAATCACCCATGAACGGATTGGTTACCGCAAAATTTCAGCCAAATGACTGACAACAATTATGAATTTTAAACAGAAATTCGCACGATAAGAAGTTTCCATGTGTCTCCTGCAGCGGTATAAAAAAGTTGAAAATTTATTGCACCGAATATTCACTACAGATAAGACATTCCTATATTTAGGCGAGAAAACGCGCGTATATAGAGTTGTTGAAGAGACAAGAAGGCGCGGCAGATAAAGCGAAGTCACACTGTCAGCGGGGAAGGAGTTGTGTATCATGGTTTGAGACATGAGCGCAGTTAATTTTATCACTGAACTATGAACTGTGAACGCGCAGTATGATAGTTACCTTCTAAGAAACACGGTGAAACCTGTCAACAGATCAAAAAGACGAGATATTCCAATCCGCAGTGCAATATCGCTGTAAGATAACGCCAGACCACATACGACTCTGCTTACGGTGGGAAAATTAGGAAACACTGCAATCTTAATATCCGCCATGCGACTATTATTTATTGGGTTCATTGAAATAGGCACTTGGCGGACTGCAATTGGAGAGAGATGGCAAAAGTGTGACGGAGACTTATTAGAAAACTGTAAAAAGTTCAAGTATGTAACTTGAATAATAAACTTTTGTATATCAAAATTCCGGCTTATATTTGAACCGTCCTCGTAATTAATTGACTATTATAGTGTATGGTGTTGAAGATTACAGTAGTTCTGTTGTCCATCAAAGTTGGAAGTTTTGGAACGGTTGGTGATATTCATACTGAATACATTATTTACACTACCATTACAACATCACTGAGAATTACACTATCTGACGTGTATTTCGATAACCAAATTATCGTCTTCAGAGATTAAAGGTACACTGAATGGTAGTGTAAGTAGTGTGTTCAGTATATCTGTTCTCCATATCTTATAAAAAGGGAAGATATAAATCCTGCACAAATAATTCAGCCTTCTAAATTTTCCCATACAATTTTATTATATACTTATAACGAACAATTATTCGCCAATGATCTATAATTTGAGATAAATTATTGGACAAATCTTAATATCATATAGTGGAACTGTGTTAATGTGTATTTTTGTCAATTCAATGGAACTACAACACGACTTTATAGTTAATAATTTTTTCAAATATAGTTTGTACCATTTCCATGTAAAGCATAGAATCGATTTGATAGATATTAATTGAAATAGAAATCAGCAATGTAAGAGAATTCGAAAATGATATTGATATATATTGATATAAAATATTCAATGATTGAATATTTCAGGAATTTTGAATTAACCGTTAATTTTATTCGCCCCAAATGATATAAAAGTCATCAAATTAAATCATATGATTGAGAAACCATTGTGTGATAATTT